>NC_091824.1:173025134-173210134 GCF_038994185.2 Dermacentor albipictus | reverse complement strand
TTGTTCTCACAAGCCTTATACTTCCAGGCATTCGCCAAACATCTCTTGAAAAACTGGACAACATTCCAAAACTGCGTAGGGAAGTGATGGTGCATCCCGCACCATGATAACTGATAGAGATGTTTGCAAATTCATAATATTTTAGGTTTATTCTACTTAGCATGACACTTTACCTCTTGGGGTGCCACATTTATATGCCGAGCTGACGAAGCAATTCATCCGGATGGATTAATAAATGAATTGCTTAAGAACCATGAACCACGAATAAAAAAAAAAAGAAATCGCACAAGAACGAGGAAATCGCTTAAGCGAGTACGCTATCGCCCTTTGCACTGAACTGGGAGAGGAGAGAGTGAAACAAACGATTATGGTTAGACAGACGCGATCTGTAAGTGCTTTCTGGTGCTATATATATGTGAATAGAGAGTTAATTTCTCCAGTTCATTCGGATAAAAGCGCCTCTTGTTCTCCTGAGCACATAGATGCACATTACATCAATACATACATACATAGGTACAATATCACATGGCCGTTCATCATTTTCCCTTTTCATCCTTAATTACCTCATCCACTGGTGGCATTTGACATTTACAACACATTCGTTTTTCGTCGGCGCTGACGAGTATAGCAGTGCATCTCCCAAAAAGTATCAATTTTCTTGAAAACCAGTGGCAGGTATCTTCTTTGTTCTGTTATACAAAGAAAGAGAGAGAAATAAAGGAGAATGCAAAATAAAAGGCAGGGAAGTTAGCCAGGACTGAGCCCGGTTGCCTGCCCTTCACTGAGAGAAGGGTGTACGAAAGGGGAGGATAAGAGAAAGACCACTGATCGCAGTCAAGCGACGGGCGCTTAGTCCGGTAGCCTCCAGCAGAAGTCGCAGACGTTGCTGTGTAGAGATTGAGGTAAATAGTACCTCAGCTATGCTATTTCTTGAAGCTATGCACCTGGAAATAAAGCAATAAATATTGTTGCTAACATAGATAAAGGAATATGTCACACGCTTGAGATACATAGCGTCGCATCTAGCTTTATGCTACAGCAGATTATTTTAGCTTATGGTTCATGTTTTAGCTTTGAAAATGATGAAATATGCTCTCCACAGTGCTGTACACATGATCTGAAGAGGGTAAACAATGCTGTTCATGCACAAGAATCTCTTGTCGCCATCGCCGGCCTGTAACTATCGTACATTTACCCAAGAAGTTTAAAACGCTCGAATGAGCATCGTTGTTCTGATATGTGCAGTAAGTAAGGATAATTTGAAACACATGCTTCCTCTATTAAGACGTCATCTGAAGGCGACGGTAATAAAGCTGTAACAAAATTCTTTGCGGAAAAACTTTTACGACGTATGTGGAAGAGCCTTGTGGCATGACATGTGACGCTCTGTTCAGCTGTTTTCGCCGGCTTGACTGCGTGAGATCTGCGCGCAGTCAAGGAAAAAAAAAAAGCAGCTGCGCTTTTCGGGCCACATTCCAAAACAGGCTAGAACATATTCCGTGCACCGTGCACGCGAGTGCATACTAGCCACCGCTGCGCGGCTGGCTTTGCTCGGAACTCGATTGGGATGGCGAACGACGTGGAGGAAGCTGATGCGCACAGTACTCCAAACGTTATGTCGCAAGAGGGCTTCACTACGATGTCCACACCCGATCATTGAACAGTTCAAAAGAGATTTTTCATGCTAGCTCGCTTGGTATGCGGCTAGAAGCCAGCATGCGCCTTTAAATCACACCCACTGTATTTTCTTTAAGTTTACGTAGAAGCGTCGGTAATAATAATAATAATAATAATAATAATAATAATAATAATAATAATAATAATAATAATAATAATAATAATAATAATAATAATAATAATAATAATAATAATAATAATAATGTTTTATATCCACTGCAGGATGAAGGAGATCTCCAATTACTCCTGTCCTGAGCCAACCGATTCCAACTAGCGCCCTCGAATTTCCTAATTTCATCGCTCCACCTAGTCTTCTGCCATCCTCGACTGCATTTCCCTTCTCTTGGTACCCATTCTGTAACCCTAATGTTCCAACGGTTATCTAACCGGCGCATTACATGACCTGCCCAGCTCCATTTTTTTTTCTCTTGATGTCAATTAGAATATCGTCCAAACCCATTTGCTCTGTGATCCAAACCGCGCTCTTTCTCGTTCTTAACTTTATGCCTAGTAATCTTCGTTCCATCGCTCTTTGCGTGGTCCTTAACTTATTCTCAAGTTTCTTTGTCAGTCTCCCAGTCTCTGCCCCATATGTCAGCACTGGTAAAATACACTCATTGTACACCTTCCTTTTCAATGATAATGGTAAGCTGCCAGTCAGGAGCTGAAAATGTCTGCCGTATGCGATCCAACCCATTTTTATTCTTCTATGAATTTCCTTCTCATGATCAGGGTTCCCTGTGATTAATTGATCTAGGTAAACATACTCCTTCACAGACTCTAGAGGCTGACTGGCGATCCCGAACTCTTGTTCCTTTGCCCGGCTATTCATCATTATCTTTGTTCTTCTGCATATTAATCTTCAACCCAACTCTTACACTCTCTCTGTTAAGGTCCTCAAGCATTTGTTCGGTAATAGCTTTGTAAATTGATTCTTGCATCTTAGAAAATTTGACAGTGGTTGTCCTGAACGGGTTTTGCCATCAAATGAAGGCTTTAAGTAACTTTGTTACTGTAAAGTTATTTGCTTTTTTTTGCGCTGATAATTTATTAAGTATGTCCTACTATCTTTATTTGCAACCCCTGCATGCATTTTGCATCAGCCCTTCGATATACGAAACTATATAATAGTGTTTATGAAGTTCGATTTGTAGGCACCCCAAAAGATACGACAGAGAGAAGGGAAAAGGAAAAGCAGGGAGGTTGACGAGACTGAGTTCAGTTTGCTACCATACACGGGGGGGAGGGGAATGGGGAGTGAAATAGAGAGAGAGAGGGAATACATGAGTCTACATCGCACTTTCACACGCACCAACTTAGGGGCAGGATGTCTATAGTCGGGCACTCAAGTGTGTTGCCTTCAGGTACCGAAGGAGGATACATTATCTCTTAACCTAATGCGCTTAAAAGATTTCAATTTTGGCCCATGTCGCTGGATCAATGCCGCTGTATGCGAATATACAGTGTCGTACCGCTTTGATAGTAGTACTTGTTACTAGTAATTAGAATGTCGTTTGCAGTGTTCTGAAAGCGCCCGAAGTTCTGACTGACAGCTGACCAAGTTTGCCGGGTGCAATCTATGCATTGGCTTAGTCCAACGAAATATCGTCCATGCTTGGCATCCGTAATGTTGCTGTTCCTGCTGGAAATTCTAATTCAAGAGAGAATGTAATGGTAATGTAAAGGAATGCAATGGACAGTAAAGATAAATAAATGATTGTGTTCAACGTTTCGAGAATAGTTCGATTGAATTCATTTCTTATGCTTTAGAAATGAGTTGGCTTTCACTATTTCGTAGGCAGGGGTAAACGTAGCTGTTCTGACATTGAGATGCAAATCGCTCAGCCGCACAATATCTGTTACAAAAGAAAGGCTGTCGCTTCGAACATGACGGCACAAACCGAAGTGGCTGAGAACGAGTTCGCACATTCGACGCTCTTGCGCGGCAGCCGCATTCTGATGGTGGTGGAGTGCTTCGAGAATGCGCTAAGTACCTGAACTGATCAAAGTTAGGCTGGCGGGACATGAGCTACGGCCTTACGTACACCCGAGGCCTAATTTTGGTGCCAAAACAGGTTCGATCAATGTCTAAAGACTACACAACCAGGTTGTCTATTTGAGATTTTCAGCCTTCCGGGCGAAACGGCTGTTTAAATACCGGAACGTATTCGAGGACTCTGTTCTCAAGTAGGCGTCGCTGGCAGTTGTGGTCTCGCTTTTGGTTCGCACATGTCCTGAGTTTGAACATTTCTTTCGCTTCATCAGGAGCGTGTGTCTGTGAAACTGTAGTCACTGTTGCGAAATGTTCTGATTTCGCGAAATTTTCAATAAGCTAGGTGTCTATATGATCGCGTAGCTTTGCAGCGTCGTCGTAAATTTTTTTTCCGAATGAAAGTACACGCAGCAATGGGTGCTCTCGAGGCGTCGGCGTGCGTTACGCAATCGCATGCCACTAAAAATGCGTGAAGGCGTAATTGAATACGAGCAGCCGGTACAGGAGTCGACCAAGGTTGGCGGCGGCAGCGACAGCGGCGGCCTCAGGCTTTGGAAATGCTGGAAAGACGTGCTGTTTCACAATGCTGATTTTCAGATTAGTTTTGAAGCTTAGATCATTGCTAGTGGCTTGAAAGTTTTAACCTAGACTGTTGAGCACTACAAGTCTTTTCGAAATTGAAATGAAATCCGAACGCATGCCTATGGCGAGGTAAGCACCTTTGTTGCCTCCGTCATAAAATTTATGGCTTGAAAAAGAGAGTAATGGCGTGTTTCTTTACCGGAGTTTATGGGAACATTTGTCATCTCAGTTGCATGAAAGATAAGCTCTTCGAGTGTGTCAGGGTTGGATGACTTGGTAGTGCAGGCATGATGTTGCTGCAATTTTCGTATAAGTCTCCCTAACAGTTGGCGTTGAAGGTAAGCAGTTTAGTTTGGAAATACACTGTTTGTAGCTGTGTGGACAAAAGAACTCACCAATTTGTTAACAGTGACCATGACAGGACCTGCTTGTATACAAATCGTTGTGCATTTGGCACCGCGACGGCACCTTAAGCGTATGGTTGAAAATTGGATGATAGCTTTCAGTACCCGAAGGTAGTCGAATCAATATTTATTGCAATTGCTTTAAAGACCGGCAGGATAAAAATATGTAGCGTGGGAAAGTGACTTCTGACATATTGCAGCAGTGCAGAATATCCTGTTGCAGAACCGCAAAAGCTGATTGAAGAAATGTGCGTCCTGAAATTGCTACGCATATTCTGCGCACGTCCATCACAGCTTTTGGAGAAGTTCCGTATTGAAGAGAAGTCCCGCTGGAACTTTAACGGAATATGGCTGACGATATGTGCAGTTTATTTACATACGACGAGTCTTCTGAAATTTGGTTGTTGCATAAATATCTAGGCTTGACGCCCGTATTTGGCCGTATAATTACTCGCTCAGTTTTTGTGTTTTGTAATGTGTTTCCGTGTTTGCCTGCCTACTGCGCCTGGGACTGCTCGCTATGCCGGTGGTCAGAAGCTAAGTTCATGTCTGCTTTATATCTCACCATTACGCTGCACAAGTGGAAAAAAATTCTTTTTCTTCCTCCTTCGTATTATTATTACAGACGCAAGTGCAACAGACACAATCACGCGTACGTTGTCTAGCTTTCTTACGGTTACTACAATGCGAGAATATACCTGCCTGGCAACTGACATAAGCTGCGCAATATATACCGCGTTTTTCATGAAGCCATGCCAGGGTCATATAGAAAAACAACCACATCATCGCTCCACATGCTTTCTGTAGACAGTACACGACCAGCATTTTCCTGTTCGGCTATCCACAGACTTCGTGGCGCAGCTATTTAGAGCGAGAAAAACAAAAGACAAAAAAGACATGGAGACAGAAAGGGGTGACGAATGCAAGCGCTACCAGCAACAGCAAGTGTTTTACATAGAGACGTGAAGGTCACAGACGTTAAGTATATTCAGAACTGAAAACAGGTTATTTGGGCTATTCTGCGGTCCACTTCAGGATATAAATTGTAAGACTTTTTTGTGAAGTACGCATATTCGTGACAAGGGAGTTTTGTGAGTACTTCACGATGTAACGGCGCAGCAACCAAAAGGAGTCTGAATGAAGCTGTAGTATAGGTTAACAAAAATATTCCTATTAAAAACGAGCACCAACAACTGAATACGTGTATACTGAATGAGCTTTCTTTGCTATTAAACGTGCATCTTGAACAAGTTTAAGGCTACATTCCACGATAACGCCTACAAACGTGTGTTACAATTGAATTCTTGTGCGATTGTTGTATTTCATAAGGAGTACTGAGATAATCTTATTTTGTGCGAATGAAGCATAATACCGTCTTATTTGGCTTCAGTCGTACATTTTTTCTGCGCACCATCTAAGTATGTTATTAACTAAATTAAGTTTTACGTTAATTAACTTTATTAGCTTTATGATATATTTTATTCACGCCTCCTTGTGAGCGCTCAGATAGAGTTCTCTTATCGCTTATCTGTGCTCCAGTGGCGTAGCCAGCAACCTCGTTCGGGGGGTGGGGGTGGGGGGGACGCTCACGTTGCAGCTCTGCCTCCTCCTTATAGAATTTGTCAAGGGATCAAATGCATTAATAATAAATGCATTTCCGTTGCCAAAGACGCTGCAAACGAATTCTTGAACGCTATGTACTGTCAAGACAAGTAAGATATGTATTTGTTCATAAAATAATATACTAGTATGTCTGAAATATTGTAGCCGAAATAACTGATCTCAATGCTTCCATGTTTTTGTCTATTTAATAAGTAAAGAAAGTATCACACAAACCTTAGAACAATATCAGTTTGAAACTACCAAAGCTGCATGCCGCTGATATGAAAAGTGTGAAGGCCATGAAATCTACAAGTTGAGGATAAATATTTTAATGAAGCCTTGTTAACCTCCCTGCCTTTCTCTCATTTGCATCTCACTCTCTCTCTCTCTGTATGTTTGTGTGTGTGCGTGGTGTGTGTGCGCGTGCGTGCGTGCGTGTGTGCGTGCGTGTGCGTGTGCGTGTGTGTGCGTGCGTGCGTGTGTGCGTGCGTGCGTACGTGCGTGTGTGTGCGTGTGCGTGCGTGTGTGTGTCATTCAAAAACCTCGTTTACATTTTCGTACATATTCAACGACCAGGGAAAAATCGCAATGACGCTGTCCTTTGTTGCAATGTATTGCGCAGGAGTAGCTGTCACCAGCGGTCATGTATTGTAATTGCACCTAAATTATAGTCGCAACAGAGAGCACATATAGTTCGCCAAAATATACGAGGGCGAGTCAAATGAAAGTGAGCCAATGCGAATATATGAGAAACGGGATACTTTATTTAAAAGTAGTCTCCAGGAGCATTTAGACATTTGTCCCACTGACTAACGAGTCGCGTGATTCCTGTCTGTTAAAGATCCTTGGGTTGCTGCTTCAAAAAGTCTAACTGGCTCTTTGACATCATCGTCCGACGGGCGAATCTGCTTCCTTTGAGCTGCTTTTTTAAATGCTCCAAGATGTGGAAATCGCAAGGCGACAGGTCTGGGCTGTGTGGCGGATGTTGCAGCGTTTGCCACTTGAACTTTGCCAGTTTTGCACTAACCACATCAGCGACATGGGATCGGGCATTGCCGTAGAGCAAGATGACCCATTTCCTCGATTTTCCACGTCGTTTATTCTTGATTGCAACACGCAGCCTATCCGACATTTCACTCTCGCCCTCGTACATCAAACGTTTAAAACGTTTATGAGAACTTTATACCCATAAAGTTTTAGTATTGAAATCCACGAGATGCCGCGACGAGCCCGCTTGCCATCAAAACGCCCTTGAAACTGTGCTCGAATGGGGCTCCTTGCCTTACGATATGTGACTCCCGGTGCATGGGCGTTGCCGCAAAATCCAGCCCGATTTCGCGATGTTCGTGCTGAAATGTCTTTTCGAGCATGAAAAGCACATTCTAAAGAAAATCCAGCATGCTTTCGGGCACCGGGGGTTGTTTTGGTCGGCGGCGCATGACAGCACGTAAAAAATTTCGAAGCTGGGGAAGGTTGTAGCCCCATACCCCCCCCCCCCCCCCCCCGCTATGGTTACGCCTCAGCTGTCCTTGTCTTCAAAACGCACCTCTGAGCAGTTTTCTTTTCTTCTCTCTCTTTTTTTTTCTTTTCATACTTTTCTCCAGTGATTCATCTTAAGATGCCAGATAGGATGGTTGTTCAGTTACACTCTTTTTTTTTCCTACTTCACCCTACTTTGTTCGCTATCTCTCGCAAAACACGCTGCCTCGTGTCCTCAACGCATCTGTAACGCAGCATCTGAGACATGCTGTTCGAAGAGGCTCTGCAGCTTGTCGGTGAATTCGGCGTGTTCCAATGGCTGCTCATCGTGTACCTCGTGGTGTTCGTGGCTCCGATGCGAGTGATACCACTGTTCGCACACATCTTCACGCTGCTGGAGCCACCACACTGGTGCCGTCAGCCCGAACTCGAAGACCTGTTCAACTTGACGCGCGAGGAAGCTCGAGAGCTGGGCGTGCCTCGCGAGTCTGACGGAAGCTGGAGCAAGTGCTCCATGTACGAGCTCAACCTGACAACACTCGATCCCTGGATGGTCGGACAGAACCTGAACAGAAGCTTGCACGCAAGAGACCTGCTGCCCGTTGTGCCTTGCCAGTTCGGTTGGCACTACGACCACTCCGTCATCTATCCAACCATCGTGTCCGAGGTATATAATATTTATTTCCTGACACTTCATGCTGAATTGGAAAGCGCTGCAGAGAACGAGGGTATTGTGAACATAAACCGGCTGAAGGTACACACATATGTTCAGTTGATTTTTCTATAGAAAAATGATAAAAAGGGTCTTTCGATCGCAGCTAGAAATAAACATGTAAGCCACATGAAAAAAAGGCTAAGTTTTAGTTTCTTTCTTATGCTACTTTCTCAGAAGTCTGCTCAATAAATTTCTCTAGGTTTGGTGGGTACTATAAGTACTAGTACCAGACGGGAAAGCTGTCCATAAACTCCAACTCACTTTGTAATTGCTTTTAATGAAGAAGAAGAAGTGGAAAGGTCACCAAAGAAACGAAAGTTGAGTGCTCTTTTGTGCTAGTGATATTGGCTTGCCTAGTCATCGCAATTCCGTGATTTTTCTTGCGGTGCAGGTTTAATGATGGCGAGAAAGCGTTGCGCTGCTTAGAAATAGGATAATATACTAGTTTATACAGATAGGAAGAAATAAAATAAAAGTGATTGATATGGCTGAAGCAGATGCTTTCTTTACAATAAAAAGGTTTAAACCCTGATAACTTGACAACAAAGAACCTCCAAGAGTTCAGTTAAAGTGGCACAAGGAATCCCCAGAAAATCGTAGAAAGAACCGATTGAAATATTTTGAACATTTGAATAGGCAGAATTGTACCTAGATCCAGGATTAGAAGAGTTCAAAGGATTGGAATTATTTCCGTTTATTTATGTGTGACTTATTATAAGAAATAGTGTATAGTGTAATCGAAAAAAAATATCCAAGCTTTTGTCGTCAATAACTTTTTTTAAATACTATCAACGTACTGTCGTCTCGAGAACGATTTCATTTTCCATTTCCCAAGATGAATTGGGTGTGTGGCCAGACCTGGAAAGCGTACATCTCAAACTCGATCTTTTTTGGCGCCATGTCCATAGGGGTGATTGGGATCGGCGCCATAAGCGACAAGTAAGTTGGACTTTCATTTTTCGTCCTCGTAGCTGTCAGTAGCATTTGATCTCTATTACAGCAGATGGCTAACTGGATAATGACACAAGGAATTGTTTACGTCGCAGTTTAGCAAGAAGGTGAGGCGGAGGGACAACGTAGTCGCAGTGCGGCGACGGTGAAGAAGCAGAAGCACTACTAGAATTAATAATGCGGAATCCAACTTACAGTTGGCAAACTTATGCCTGGAAAGGGAAGCAAAGCTAAAGTGACAAAAAATAGCAGAGCGCACGATCGGCGGTCATCGAGCCTAATCCCACCGCACAAGTCGATCCGCTATTTGTACTCGCGTTTGTGCACATTCCAGAAGAACTGGCGCTCTTGCAGACACGAGAGTGCATCACGTTAGTAGCGTCGCGCGTCCGGTGTGATTAGACAGCTTTAGTTACACGTACGTAGAGGCTTCACGTACGCAAACGTGAAAAGCCTACGTACCTTACGTGCACGCCATCTGAACCGCTTTTAGCTACATGTACGCGACGCACGCCGAGAGGGACCCCGTAGCTCCATCTATCGGGAAATGTGAACACGGCGGTAGCCAGTTCAATCCTGTCGCCGTGTTTCGATGCGAGCCGTCTGCGCGTGCGCGGCCCGCTATCACTTGTTCGTGATCTTGCGGAATTCCCGCGCGAAGCTGTCTACGTGCGCAAGAAACGCACGCAAAGAATTGAATCTCACGTACGCCCGTAAGACGCGCGCGCGCCCGCTACGTTTTACGCATGCGCACTGCTCACACGTAGAAGCTCTACGTACGCAAAGCCTCTACGTACGTGTAACTAAAACTATTAGAAACGCCTGCCTCGCTTGATTACAACGCTCATCAAATTTCGGCACAGCAAGCACCTTTTGCGCTGAATGATTAGCTGATTATAGCGATAAAACGTAGTGAGAGCTACTACCACAAAAAGAAAAGCAGCGTAAATGTGACAATATTTGCCCTCTACAGTTCTACTATATCAACTAAATGGAAGGATATTTTGGTCAAAGAAGCCGAGAAGAAAAATACTGGGAATAAGCTAAAAGAAGTAAACATCAGCTTGCTATATAATTTATTCAGATGACGCATGTCGATTTCTTTTTGTGCAGTAAGCTTTGAACCTTCTACTTCATTATATTTAAATTGTGATTTTTCTTGTCTGTTCCAAGGGTGTGCGGGAGCCTTTCCTTCCTACTGAATAAAACTTTATGTCGTGTAACCCCTATATGCAATAATGCAATTTGAGAACGTTGGCTCCAATATTCAGAGTTATGTGTTGCTATAAATTACATGGTGTTATCGGGTGTGGCAGTTAAGAGGCATGTGGCTTTTTTTCTTTTCGATAAGGCTGTCCTTCATTATGAAATCTTACAGTTGCGAAGCAACGATTACTTGGGAAACACTATTCTGTCATTACAGTTAGCTTCAGTAGTAACAGTAATGTAAAAAAATGTTATACCATTGCCTGACATATCCCACAAGAGCTCTATGTTCACAGGTCGCACAAAAAATTGGAAGAAGATGATTTTCTTTTTCATGTCGGCATGCGTTCTGTTGTGTTTGATATTTCTGTTGTTGCTGATGTTAGTGCCATTTTTGGAGCCGTCACCTATAGTGATGACAATAAAAGAAAATTATGCATAGAAATGAGAACACATTGGCGTGAGCTTTTCACTTTCCTTGCAGATGCTAGCAGAAAAAGAAATAAAAAAACAACGTTAAGCTCCTGTGCACCTTTACTATCTAGATGCACATGGTGATTGTACTACATAACCTTTCATACTCACCGAGCTCCTCTTTGATAAGGCAATGAACTCACACAATGATACCGTCAGTGAGTCAGCATCTAAGTGAATCAATCTCCTGGCAGAATCGGCCGCGTTCCCGTGATGATTGCCATCTACATCCTGGCAGGGGTGAGCGCAGTGACCACCTACTTTACGCAAGACTTCTATCTTTTCCTGGTCACTCGGATCGTCCAAGGAGGTGTTATCCTGTCCATCAGCATTATCCCTTTCGTACTGGGTGAGTCTAGTGCCTAGTTAAGGGCTTTTTCATCTTGAGTCCAGAAAACTGGGTGTAAGCTGACTGGGTTGGTACTGGCACGGTACCTCGAAGAGGTACCGTGCAGTTTTTAAAGTGCGGCGATGTACAAGAAGGCGGGGGAACTGGAAGTAAACTCTGAGAACTAGACCATTTTTATTTGTTGAGCGAGGGCAGTGTTTTGGGATCAAGCCCCTCTCACTTTCTCAACATACTTGCAAAATGTGGAAATAGATCCGCCCGCCTTTCCCGTAGGAATTGGAAAGAGAAATAAGGGGAAGAAACCCCAGAAATTACTACTCTAATTAATTAGCGAGACTTGGCATTGTAACCGCTGTTAAGGATCGAACTTGACCATGTCCTTCATTTATTTTATTTAGTCGAGCCTTTTCCAAAAGTGTAACTACATTTTTCAAAGTGTTTCTTTTTCTAACCGCGCAGAAATTTATGCACACCAGTGGAGCGATATGCTCTATCTATTTTAGAATATTGCCAAAAAAGCTTGTACAGCCTAATTAGGCTTCTTTTCGGAAGGCGATTTACTTTCTAGTGACCGTGAAACGCATGTGCACGTTGTGGCCCTGACGCAAGTGCTTCTCTTGTGCTATGTCGGCTGCTATGCATTCTGAAGCTCCCAACAGGAAACAAGGGTGTCAGCGCGGGCCGTGTCTGGTACGATCACCGAGTAACTTGTTCTTAGGCGAAGGTAGTGCTATCTAACATGCTTTTGACCCTAGAAACGTAAGGAAAGGATCTGGGCCACTAATCCCGAAAGAGGTGGTATGCCACAATGTGTAAGATCAGATGGAAGCCACCAGCGCTGCTGGACATGGTATTATCGAAGGCGGTGTAACATTCGCGGTGCTGGTCGCATTTTACGTTGTAATCTGCAGATAGGATTGCCCGCTTGCCGCAATATCTTCCTTTCTTTTGCCGCTCCCTGATTGACTGCTTAGCGCTCAAAAAGCGCGTCGCCGAACGAATGAACGTCATTGTCTCCCTGGCGCTGCGTGGGTCGTCTGTTCTTTGGGCCGGTCGTTCTGCCGCCCTCGGCGTCTAGCCGTCGAATACGCAACAGCGGCCGTTCAACGCCAAGCAGCGCTTACGAGCAAAACTCTTTTGTTAATTCGGCCCCTGAAAATTGATGTAAAATCACATTGTTGGTCATGACTAAATATATTTGAAGCATGAGTGATGTCATTAAAGCAAGCTAAGTTTAGCGATTTGATTTCGAATTTTCTGACACTTGTTTAAGAGGTGAAGCTACAAGTTGCTACTTAAGAAAAACATCGGATAATTAATCTTGTGATTACATTGCGGGACAATGACGGAAAGATGTGCGTGGGCTCTGTTGCAGCGCTGGAATATGTGCCTGCGCAGAAGCGGATGCTGGTTCTGAGTGCCTTCCGGTTCGCCTACCCTGTGTTGGGAGTTTGTATGCCGTGGGTGGCGTACGCGCTAGCCCACTGGCGCCTCCTGAACGCTATCGTCGTACTACCGTGCCTCGTCGGACCCGTGGTTTCCATGTAAGTATCGCCCATTCCACACAATATTATGGTACGGATGAGTTTAATCGACCTGAAATGACTTGCATTGGGAAGAAATGTAGGGTATCGTGTAGATCGACCGAGTGATGGAGATGTGCCATCGAAGGCGTCACATTCTTTTTTACAAGGTAGAGTAGCTTTTTGCTATGATATTTCTTCACTTGTCAGCTAGCGTTCGTGGTGTTCGTGGTGTTAACGCCTGCAGTATAACGTTGCTTTGGTAACGCGCTGAATTAACCGACACTTAAAACTAGCTGACCTCGTTTTAATGAGGTTCGTTGATGAAATAACTTAGGAGTACGCATTTACGTCTCTTATTTCGACAGGACCCCACCTTTGCAACGCTGTTACGTACAGAGTTTTGTTAGCGACATTTTAGACGCTTGCCACGACCTAAGGCCGCATAAGGCAAAACTATTCCTATATGTTTTTATTCCAATCTCCCGATGTCAAATTTGCGTGACCGCCGACGCAAGCGTCTTTTCATAGGAGGTCGCTTTTGTTTGCTTGAAAAACGAACAACATTGCCTGTACTGAGCGGCTTGTCTTATCTAATTGGCTCACAAGAGGCGAGGAGCATGCTCAAGTGGAGAGGGATTCGATGGGGCCGAGCCAGTGCACTGAATATCGATAACCGGTTGAAGAGGGTGGTGCCGGCGTCTGCTTAATAATCACGCTAAAACGGATCCTCAGCACAGAAGAGTTGGCAGAACGAAGTCGTAAACGTGCCGCAAGTGCTCGAAAACGTTACACAGCCACGCAAGAAGTTTTATTACACGCGAATAAACCCATGCTCTCCAGTAGGGGCGAGTAGGCGGTGCCGGAGCGATCGGCGGCAGCCATCTTTTATACCTTTCGGAACGGGGCAGCCTGCGGCTATTCAGACGAAAATTCACTTTTGTTCGGTATATTAATGCATTTTTAACGCGTACACGTCACTTTGACGCGGTAAGTTTTTGCGGTTTTGTGACGTCGCGTGAGAGGCAGGTGAAGCGGGTGCAGCCTGAAAACTTTTGGCTAACAGCCTAGGGCTAATGGCGAAAAGGCGTCGAATCAGAAATAACTATTTTTGTTTTGTTCGATCAAATTATGCATAATCACTGTGTACACGTCATATCATATGGGGAGGTATCGCAGCTTTCGTGACGTCACGTGACAGACAGGTGAAGTGGGGGTGGTCCAAAAACGTTTTTGACCAATCGCGGTAGGCTGATTGCAGAATTCGAATAGAAAGGTTAGGAATAGTTTTACGTTATATAGCCCATATATTCGCAACACGCATGAATATGGTATATAGAATGTACCGTTTGTAGACCTCGGAACGTCATGAACGCGCTCAGTTTACACACTCATGACGTGGCTCCACCTCCTCCCCATCGGCTGTGCCGTGCCCACTGGCGCACGGCCACACCTTCCGCCGCGGCCAGAACGGTTGAGCCGCCGCGGCGTCGGGGAAGCGTGCGCGGTTCCCATCCAGACCGAAATGTAGCAAATTTTATATTCAAGGCCATTAATTTACTTCGTTGATAGAAACCACGCTGACAAACTTGTCCTCAGCCTGAACATTTTTTTATGTGTTTTTACTCTATGCTCCGTCGGCCGTTTCCGGCACCATCTTTCGATCACGCTGATGCCGACGGATTTTCGCGTAATGAGGCAAATAATGCTTTAGCATTAAAAAGGCTAACCAAGCAGTCAAATATTTCATACGCTAAATTTAATGAACAAGAATGGGCAGTAACCTGTTTCAACAGTTGTGTGGAACGCCCAAGAAAGGGTGGAGTGTCTTACTATTAGTATAGGAATGATCAACAACGTTAATTATTTGACGCCGTTAGCATCTACATGTATGTCGCTGACTTCTAGATGTATTACTTCGAACCTCAATAACGTCTTGAAAGGACACTAGTATTCTCAATATTTAAATGACCAGTGCAGAAACAAGCGCGAAAAAAAAGAACAAACATTCGAGGAGCTCGCGCTACGTCATGAGACAATTTCAAATACTTCCGCGTGCAGAAGTTTGTTTGCCCAAATTTCAAGCAGCCCACCTTGTGGCGCAGTCCCGGCTACTTAACCTGTGGCTTTGCGGAAAATTTGCATAAGTCATTTCAATCGAATGCCACGGGTAACAATTTGTTTTGTTTGCTATTTTGCTTCTCGAAGTTTCATACCGGAATCCACCAGGTGGTTACTGTCGAAAGGACGGACCGACAGAGCAAAGAAAATCCTGCTTAGCGTCGCCCGTGTGAACGGCAAGCAAGTGGAAGGTTCGGCACTCGACTCTCTCCAGGTGAATGGTTTATTTCATGAGTTTGTAAATACTGGGAAATATTGTCCCCGGTTTTCCCGCAACATTTCAATGCCTAATGAATATGCAGAAATGACACAAAGAAATTAGCAAACGAGAACATACGGTCGCACAGAAACACAACGATTTGGTGGGTGCATTAAATTGACGAGCAGTGTAGTGGGCACCACTAGACGTTTGGTACATGTGTATATAAGCGTTCAGGTACAGAAAAGAGGCAATTGAAGAAAACAGTGGAATATGCGACGTAACAATGAACCACAGATGTAGGGACACTGACACAACGAATGTCAAAATGGCGAGCAAATGCAAGTTATGAATACTGAAAGATACGTCTAAAAATAGTAAAAGGTACGTTCTTGCTCTTGGCGCTATGAGCGACTTCACCAGGTAGGTGGGGAGAGGGTTACATGGACGATTACGAAAAACAATAATGCTTATAAGCATTATTATAAGATTAGAAGTTTGTTTATTAGCATGTGCTAAAGAATGTAGAATAATTACAACGCACAGAACTCCACGATGTCTCGACATATCACACATTAAATGACAGAAAAGTGCGTTGCAGAGATGACGTTGTCAGTTGTGGAAAAAGAGGGTACACGGAAAAATAAAATAAAAGCAAAACACTACAGTAGTCCAGAACCATCTGCTGAAACATATCACATGAACAAGAGCAACCTTTCCGGGCTTTTTATGAAAAATACAGTCGAGGATGTTTCTTCAGAAGCTTACTATTGATTGCACATATGGTTTAAATGTACTGTAGTGGAGGAAATTTATAATTATTACGAAACCCCGGATTGCACTCGAAATCTGTGTTTTCAATGCATCATGCATATCGCGTGATCATTTTTATGTTTTACATAATTTTATAAATAACCTGTTGCATATCGCCTAATTCCATTCCTCGAGCAGAAATATTCAGACTGGGACATGCACAAGAAATCTAAACACATATTTGACTAATTAATCTAAATTCACTATTTATCTTAATAAAGGATTACTTTACGGCACATTTACTTTACGATAGTGAGTTTGCAAGGCGTGCCCAGTTAGAATGAATTTTCAGTATGGCACCAGTTTCGAAGTAATTGTTGCCAAAGTGTGCGACGAAGTACATGGGCGTTCCAGTTACATTTGCGCTTCAGTGCATAAAAAAGCGTTTTCTTTAAAACAGTAATTCGAACACCAATGCATTTTTAGGACGAGATTGATGGCGGATATCTCGAAATCCGCGCCATTCTCAAAATTTGCCTGGCGACGTGCCTTTCAAACTAACCGGCTACAATTAGTATGTTACAATATGTGCCGTAAGGTAATTAACTAAAAGTTAATTAGTTATTTTTGTCAATTAGTTGAACATTTGTATCGATTTATTGTGTAAGGACTGTCTGCCTCCTTGAATATTTCAGCTTGAGGAATGGAATTTTGCTATCTGCCACAAATTATGTTTAAACATTCTGTAAAACTTGAAGATGATTACCCCGTATGTCTAATCGTACAGCATACGTTAATCTTGAAAAATTAATGAATTCCCGTCTATAGTTACGGTTTGACTATAGCAGGACGATTTCGAGGAAATATGGAGCTAGCACAAGGCGCCAGTGTATATCAAATGACAAGAAATAGACAATAAGAGACAAGCTATTTCTATGAAGGATGACTTGCTGGGAAAGTTCGTGCTCTGTTTATATCGTGCTTGCGCGCTTTGCTCATAACCCTTTATGGACGTTAGATATAAATGTTATAGAACCACGTCGTGACCTAGGACGACTACACGCTATCTTAGCCCTCCGTAGCTAGGGCTACGTTCATAGTCGATAACATTGGGCGACGGTTTGCCTCTTTAGTTTTGTTGCCTTAACATCCAGGGGCACTCCCCGATGCGCAGCGATGGGTGCTCGTTTGTGTCACGACGTGTCTGCTAGTTACCCGGATATATGCATTTTGACGAGCACGTGACGAGAACAGCGTTCAGAGCACGTGTGCCTGCCAAGAACTTTCCTTTCCTGGCGACCTGCATCGACTACAGGCCACTTCAACTTTACTGATACTCAGGACTTTTCGGAGGACGTTTGTTGCTCTTCTAAACAATTCAAATGGTCACTGTACAATTTGGATTCTGCGCGCCCGCTTGTCTCAACCAGTTTTTTAACTCGACATTTTTTCCGGAATCTACAAGAACTGGGCAATGTGGCATGCAGGTTACCCACCAGAAGAAATACATTCAATGTGTGCCAAATTAAGTGCAGACGAACAGTAGATTAACACTAGACCGATGCTGCACTTCTACATGCCAGTGCATGAGTTCCTCATTGTAGCGCAAGAGCAATGTTGCCTGTGGAGGCAGGGCGCAAGCCGAAGACATGCAGTATTGTCGAAAAAGAGCGAAAACAGGAAGTACGTGAGGTCCTGCTTCATGAAAAGGTCGCTGAATTTGCACGTGGTGTCGAAAGGTTAAGCTTACATTGTGCAAAGCTTTGAATTTAGAGAACAGTATTTTGAGCTGCGTCATTAGAATAATTATCACACATTAACCTACAAAAGTAGGCATAAGCTTGCACCGCTCTAAGCTTTCTGCGTCCGCGTTGTTTGTGCTTGGCATGATGCACACCTGTGAGATTTTATTTTACATATTATTGGGACAACGACATAGGTGCAATTTCCGACATTAAATAAATGAAGAACTAGTCAGAATTTGTGGTCTACCTTGGAATATCTTGGACTGACTCTATGTATACAGATTATAGTTGTCGAAAATCTCCAGGTGCATGCTGCATGAAGTTCAGAGAGCTTTCAAAGAATAGAAAGGGACCTTCGTGACAAAACTATTCTAATGCTTGATGCACCAGCACATTCGAGCGCCGCGAGTGCAACTTCATTGCCATTCTGACGTATATGTGTGCTTCAATGCCGCAGCTGCCAAACAAGACCGACGCCTCCAAGAGGTCGTCAACAACGGACGTCTTCCGATACCCTACACTCCGCAGGAGTTTCCTTATAACACTTTTTCTTTGGTGAGTAAAGACAAAGAAAGTCGCAGTTTCAGCCGAAAGGCGAAGCATAGAAAACATGGTTACCAAGTTTTCTAAGTTTTCTATGTTACCAAACCATATGCCTCTTAGCAAATTAGTGGACAGCAACACGCAGTAAGAATAGTAGCTTTATCGGCCGTGTAAACTTGTAAACATAGGTAAACGAACTAAATTAACAAGCATGGGGTCACGCGCGTACAAGCAAACAGGGACGCATCTCACTCAATTACCGCAGAAACAAGCTGTCAAAACGCTGAAGCGAGGAAACGCGGCAGCAGCTCGGAATTTACCTTCGTGCTGCATCTCGCATCAACGCGAACTAAGCCGCGGAAACACAGCGCGTGGCGGGCTGTGTCTCCGTCGCAGATGGCTTCCAAAATGCAGCGGCCCGGGCGCGCGCGCGCGGGGCGCCCCGGAGTCTTAACAGAGTCAGCTTCAGACTCGACTGCAGTTGACAGCTTCGTAATGCGACGCATTACAGGATGGCTCTGACGAATCATACAACTGTTCATCAGAGAACAGTTAATGCTTTTGCAACGTATTCAAGATTGATGCGGAGATGCAGCGCATGTTGTTAGCCGTTGCGATGGCCACCCTTGCCAACGGTGTCATGGTGTGACCCAGGTTGAGCTGATCCTCAGATGTGTCGTGATACCCAGTGACCCAGGCTGGTGTCAAAGAGGCTTCTTGCACAGCGGCACATATCCAGAGGCACATAGCGATCAGCCCACATATTTAGACTGCACAATCTTCGGGATCGCTCCAGGAAAAGAGCCAGGTATAGTCACCAGATAGTCGCCAGATAGTCGTTACAGAAAACTGGGTTGAACTCACCAAGAATGCTTCACGTTAATACTGCTTACAAAATGCTTTCATGCATCTTGAACGTTACTCTGATCAATTCAGTACTTGCGTATTACAATATGTCTCTTATCGAGCCACCTTACTGGGCAAGAAGCGGACCGACGGACAGACAAACAATCTTGGGAGGTGTCGGCAAACAAATGTTTGCGTTAGTATCTCGACGTGGCTGCACAGTAATACGCTAGCAAATTGTCTCATTTTAGGCTGCTTTAGAAGAGGGAGCCCCTAACGATTAGCACCTCGCCACAGCGCATGCGCCGAACCTAAACGGTATTTCTGCGTCTGTGGTTTCGCATGCCCGTAACGCTAAGTTTCGAAAATAGCGTGGGTACCGAAACTCCCCAAACTTGCTTTTTGTCGTCTCAACGTCGCCGCGAACATCTCAAAAACACTTCAACGCCTTCTCATTGAAAATAATAAACTCTCTGGTATACTTTTCATTCTATCGAATATTACGAATGACATTATTCCATGTTTTTTTCTCTGGCATTATGTTTTCGTTTTCATTCGGCGTGCAGGGAGGGCGCTGCAATCACGTGACGCTAACGCAAGCCAGTAACCCTGTTCTGGCTGTAACCCTGTAACGCAAGCCAGTAACCCTGTTCCCGGCGGGGCAGACCGAGAAGACAAAGCGGTCGCTTGTTGAAGCGTACCCTGAGCTCTTAGTCCTTTATTCTAAACTTCTCTATTTCTATGCGCCGTTGTATTGCTTTTTGCGGATGGCAATTTTCACCGGGTTATCACTGTTATCAACAACTGGCTCGGCGCAAAACGGACCTACAGTATCCGTCGAACGCTATCCGTCGCCGATTCTACAGGAAAGGAAGCGTGTATGGTCAGACAGTCTGCGCTCAGCAGTGGTTACGTACATCGTCAAGTATGCACGGTTGCCAGCAATACTTTGTAATGCATGGCGAGGCAAGTGAAAAAGCAGATACACTTGAACCGTAAGGCTAGATACGACGACCGCAGCCACCGCCGTTGCTGTGATTTCACTGTTGCCCGTCTATCTGGGAGAAAGTTCGCTCAATAGTTAGACTCTTAGCTCGCGCTTTTTATAATATTGCTCGTCTTTCACCATCGCTTCTGTGTGATGATATGTAACTATAAATGTATTCTGTTTACATATTTGGAAATAGCCCTTTGTTTGTGTCACGCGTCATGCGTCCTTTCATGCCTCGTGCCTTGGCATTACCATTACTAATAACTTGTCTCGGAGCGCACATGTTACTAATCCATCTCGTCTTCTAATAAATCGCTCAGTTTTTTTAAATGAAACCTAAAGCAAGCCCCCAAGCACAAGTGATATTGCTAGCCTATCAAGCCATAATCAGACCTAAACTCGAATACACATTCACCGTATGGAGCCCTCACCAAGTATATCTAACCCGCGTGCTTGAATCAGTGCAAAACCGTGCGATAAAGTTCATGCATTCAATTTAATCGTATGATGTCAACATGTTGTCATTGAATAAAGAATCGGATTTGGTTACCCTTGCGAATTGTCTTCGTATCTCAACTCTCTCCCTGTTTGATATGTTTTATCATACTTCACTTAATCAACGACCGTACATTATTCCCACTTCCCCACATATCACAACGCACTCGGCACATGTGTCAAGTTGGCCGCCTTGACGCTCAGACTACCGCTTTTTCAGGCTCATTATTTTTTCGCGCGCTAACAGACTGAAACAACCTGCCCCGCCAAATTGCCGCCATTACTTGTACACTTATATTCTTGCAAAAGATAACAAACAATGTTTCAGAATAACAAAAAAAAGTACGGGATATGCTTTCACATTCATTTTTTATGTACTTGATAGAATTATGTTCCCATTTCATTCACGTATGTCGCCTTTAAAACTTCACTTGTGCTCTGTGATCCTTAACTAACGTGTAATGAATACATGCACACCCACCTCTTATGTATGCCCCTATGAGGTATAAAAGGCAATAAAATGAGATGAAACGCCTCAAGGAGAGAATAAAGATACAAACGAATTTCACACGAAAAAATGATGCATAAATGTTGAAACAGTGTATGAGTGCATGCGAGTAGTTAAGAGGGCGATGGGAAGAAAATGATTCGGAATAGCTACTAAAATAGTTTTAAATACTTGAAAGTTTAGCATTAGAGCAACCTCTTCATTGCTTTGATAGATTAAGCAGCGTGTGAATGCTACTTTTTATTTTTCCTAAGAATGGGCGTCCGTTTACCTCCCTGAGAAACATGACTGGCTTCGCCCAAATTGCATCCAGCCGACTGTGCAGCGACTAGACATCTACAACAAATTCTTAAAGGAAACTAAGCATTACACGAGTAGGCTACGCGACATCTATTTTCTCATTAGCTCTGATCTATATGTCAAGACCAATCGTTGTTTGAAAACTAATTATATGTTCTTTTTTATTTCGTCATGGTACCTCTGAAGATGGTCCTTAAGCGATGGTTCACTGAAGCTTTCTGTTAGCGGATGAGTCATGGCGCGAGCGTTATTCGCAGCGTCACATCGCGTGCCGGGACGCAGGTTGATGTCGTGTCTGACGTACTCGGCCGGCCAGCTGTACGCTGCCACGGCAACCGACGACCCATTCGTGATGACGTCGACGACCAACGCCATGGACATATTGGCCACGGTGCTGGCTCTTCCACTAGCCGACAGGTGGGGTCGCCGACCGAGCATGGTGTGCGCGTACGGCCTGGCTGCTCTCTGCTATTTGGGCGTGGCAGGCTTCTATGGTGAGCTGGGCAAGACCCTTGTTGCTACTGGCGGCTGCTGCCTGGGCTTCCGCGAAATGAGGAAACAATGCTGTGCCGCTTACGCTTGGGCGTCGCATTCACCAATGCATATACGTGTTTGAGTGGAATGGCTGATGGCGCAGAGTGCAATGCCTGCGGTGTCGAGGAGACTATAGAACATCTACTGTGCTGCTGCCCATGTTTTGAAAGCGAAAGACACGACCTCTGCACAGCTCTAAATCAGTTAGATAAAAAACCGTTCACCCTCAACAAGATCTTGGGACCATGGCCTCGCATATTGCAGCTACAAAAGGCCACAAAAGCGCTGCTGCGACATTTGAAAGCTATCAGATTGTCACCGTCTGTGATTGAAAAAAATACTAAATATGTTACAAACGAGATGGTATGTCACATTTTTCAGCAACCTTTATCATCAGGAGTGGTGCCGGATGACTGGAAAGTGGGTAAGGTTATCCCAGTCCCAAAGAAAGGCCCTTCATCATCATGTAGTAGCTACCGCCCAATTTCTCTAACTAGCGTTTGTTCTAAATTAATGGAGCATGTGCTTTATTCCCACATTGCTACATTCCTAACGTCTGTCAGTTTCTTCCACCCTAACCAGTATGGCTTCCGTAAAGGTTTATCTTGTGATAGCCAATTAGCACTCTTTATAAATGACATAAGCTCTAATCTTGATCAAAATATCCCAGTTGATGCCCTCTTTTTAGATTTCGAAAAGGCCTTTGAGAAAGTTCCGCATCAACGACTTCTCCTAAAACTTTCTCGCTTGCACCTTAATCCCCTTGTTTTGAACTGGATCCGAAATTTCTTAACTAACAGACAACAGTTTGTGTATGCTAACAACCACTCCTCCTCTAAGAGCCCTGTTCTCTCCGGTGTACCCCAAGGCACAGTTCTGGGGCCCCTCCTATTCCTTATATATATTAGTGATTTACCGGCTAATCTTTCATCTGACATTCGCCTTTTTGCTGACGATTGTGTCATTTATCGCCCAATCCTAGCTGATACCGACAACCACGTATTGCAAGATGATCTAGACAAAGTTACCTTTTGGTGCAGCATGTGGCTAATGTCACTGAACACTACAAAGACTTTACTACTACCTTTTCATCGACGGAAGCTTCACCATACTCCTAACTACGTTCTTTGCAAATAAACTTTCTTGGTCCTCTCATATTACGAACATCACCAACGAAGCCAATCGCACACTTGGTTACTTCCGCCGCAACTTGCGCTTCGTACCACCATCCTTAAAGATACTAACTTATCTAACTTTTGTCAGACCTAAGCTAGAATACGCACGCCCTGTTTGGAACCCACACCAAACCACCCTTTCTAACACTCTAGAAGCAGTTCAGAATCGTGCAGCTCGCTATATTTATTCTGATTATTCTTACCACACTAGTGTCTCTCAGCTAAAATTAAAAGCAGGAATTTCCAATCTAGATATACGGCGTCATGTTTGCAGACTGTGTCTTTATCACAAATTTTATCATTCTGCTCCTAGTGCTTCAGCCATCATTCCAGCACACCGTCAGTCTTGCCAATTATGTCATGAAAAATCTGTGTATCCTCCGCCTGCCCCGACCACTGCGCACCTACATTCTTTCTTTGTGAAGACTGCCCGGGACTGGAATGACCTTCCCGCCGACGCCGTGCACCACTCCAATCCACATCATTTCAAGGCTGCCATTGAGTCCATATTGCACTGAAGTGGTCACCCATCCCTCATGTAATACCCCACATTGGGGCCTTTGAGGTAATAATAAATAAATAAATAAATAAATAAATAAATAAATAAATAAATAAATAAATAAATAAATAAATAAATAAATAAATAAATAAATAATAGGCCCATTAGCTTACTTCTAGTATTATATAAAATATTCACCAAGATAATTTCTAATAGAATAAGGGCAACACTGAAATTCAGTCAACTAAGAGAACAGACCGGCTTCAGGCAGGAATACTCTACAAGGAATCACATCTATGTCGTCAATCAGGTAATCGGGAAATCCGCAGAGTACAATTAGCCTCTCTATATAGCTTTCATAGATTACGAAAAGGCATTTGATTCAGTAGATATATCCCACGGGTCATTGAGACATTACGTAATGAAGGAGTACAGGAGGCTTGCGTAAATATCTTGGAAAATATACACACAGATTCCACAGCTACCTTAATTCTCCACAAGAAAAATAGAAAGGTACCTATAAAGAAAGAGGTTAGACAAGGAGACACAATCTCTCCTATGTTATTCACTGCATGCTTGGAAGGAGTATTCAAGCCATTAAATTGGGAAGGCTTAGGAGTAAGGGTCAACGGCGAATATCTCAGCTACCTTCGGTTTGCAGATGACATTGTCCTGTTCAGCAACGCCGAGGACGAATTACAAGAAATTATTGAGGACCTTAACAGAGAGAATGTAAGAGTGGGTTTGAATATTAATGTTTAGAAAACAAAGATAATGATCAATAGTCTGGCAAGGGAACAAGAGTTCAGGATCGTCAGTCAGCCTCTAAAGTCTGCGAATGAGTACGTTTACCTAGGTAAATTATTCGCAGGGAACACTGATCATGAGAAGGAATTTTACGGAAGAATAAAAATGGGTTTGAGCGCATATGGCAGACAAAGTCAGATCCCGAGTAGAAGCGTACTGTTATCATTGAAGAGAAAGGTGTACAATGAGTACATTCCACCGGTGCTAACATATGGGGCAGAAACTTGGTGTCTGACAAAGAAGCTCGGGAACAAGATAAGGTCCGCGCAAAGAGCGACAGAACGAGCAATGTTAGGCGTAACGTTAATAGACAGGAAGATAGCGGTGTCATCTGAGAGCAAACTGGGATAGCCGACATTCTAATTGACATGAAGATGAAAAAATGGAGCTGGGCAGGTCATGTAATGCGTCGGTTGTGTAACCGGTGAACCATTAGGGTTGCAGAATGGGTGCCAAGAGAAGAGAAGTGCAGTCGAGGATGGCAGAAGGCTATGTGGGGCGATGAAATTAAGAAATTCGCAGGCGCTAGTTAGAATTGGTCGGCGCAGGACAGGGTTAATTGGAGATTGTGGGAGAGGACTTCGTCCTGCAGTGGAGCAAAAATGGGCTGCTGCTGCTGATGATGATGATGACGACGATGATGGCAGTTGATTTTAGAAATTTCGCAATTTCGTCATCCCATTTAACTTTGTGCCGTCCTCGCCGGCGCTTCCCGTCCGTTGGCGCATTTTCTGTAACTCTAATGGACCACCGGTTAACTACCGCACGCCGGGTATATCGCACCTTATGGCTGTCGCGGACTACTGAGCGCGCGCAGCCGCTTTTTATGCTGTGCCTTGTTGTCTGTCGGCCTCAATCGGATATTCATTTGTCAACAAAACATTGTTGTCTTTTGGTTTTAGCAATACTAGCTCTTGAAGTCAAAGGCTACACAGCCAACCTTGTATTTCAGGGAAATCAGCTGCAATATTCGCCATCATGATGGTGGGCCGATTCGCTCTCACCACAGCCTACAACGTGGGCTACCTTTTCGCTGCTGAGATATACCCGACTGAGATACGGTCGCAAGCGCTATCAATAAGACAAGCCTTCGGCTCACTTGGAAAGTTCCTCAGCGCTCAAGTCGTACAGCTGGTGAGCTTGTCTATCTCTGTAGCGTTTGATTTCTTTTAGAATGTCGTGAACCGAGTACACGAGCCGTATCTCGTTCATTTTTCTCGCTTACTTCTCTGTGTAGGCGTTCTACGGCCGCTTCCTGCCTCTATTTGTACTGGGCGGGCTGTCTTGTGCGTCGGCGCTCATAACGCTGCCTCTCCCGGAGACCAACAACCAGCGGCTGCCGGAAACACTGCAAGAGGGCGAGGCGATGCGCGAGCTGCCCAAGCCCTGGTTCCCGTGCCTGGCCGAGAAGAAGCGCGAGCGAAGCGGCACGGCCACTCGAGGGCGCAGCATGTCCACCATGTCGGCTGCTACTATCGACAGTGTCAGTCCGCACTAGAAGGGCGCGGCTGCTTACGAGATCACTTATGCTGTTGAAAGAAAAAAATTACTGTCATGGCAAGGGTTGACGCAGGAAGGGAAGTAATGACGCGGCTAGCAGTCGGCCAAAATGGCGGAGAACTAAGCGGCAACAATGCCGTTGGGTCCAGGAATAGCGTGGCTACTGCTGCCAAGAGCATGTAGCTCGATGAGCCGCTGTTAACACCAGAATAAAGTAATGCTTTAGAAACCCGCATTAGCGATAGTTCAACGTCGTGTAAACTTACAATGAATGACATGTGTCGCCAAACCACGTCTGACAAACCTAAACGCTGGTTTTTGAATGAGGTAATCTGTTTTTCTGTTTTACACTGTTAATGCGCTGAATGTACTCATGCTATCTTGGTGTGCTGACCCAGGCCCGAGTGCCCGCACCTCTGAGTTCATCTCGCAGTCTAAGACAGTGTATTTTATACATGTAATCACTGTTGACTGCGCCTAATGTGTCGTGGATTTAGGTCACTGTGAATTCGGATGGTTGTCACATGTATGAACTTGCAGTGACAAATTTTGAAAAGCATAAAACAGCAGAACCCAAACAATACACGTGAAATATACCACATATCTTACTGTATTTTATTTTTTTTACTCTGTTGGCGTCGCAGATATTATATACGGCTATAGAGTTACTTTAATTTCTTTTTTTCGTGTAAAGGGGATGCAAGGTGTACGTTTGGACCACACTCTGGTGGATGAAGTGCTGCTTGCCGCGAATATATTTAGGATAATTATTTGGACGAGATCGTATAAGCTCTTGGCGTGAATGCTGCGCAAAGCACCGCTAGTGCGAGAAAAGGTGGTTAGCGGTTTCCGCTAACCACTTCGCGCACTTCACTGTCTCGTGCTGCAATCACATCCCGAGTATAAGGTACACTGGCTGACACTCGAATGCTACCAAGAATTCCTAAAAGGTAAACGCAAAATTCTCCGCTGTTCTGTGAGCCCCCTGTGTCCGAATTGAAAAAAAAAAAACGTTTTCATTCCTAAAAATGGTCTTGTTATTCATGCAGAAATGGGGCAAACGGAAAACACAAGCCCACAGAAAAACAGGGACAGAGTAGCGCTAACAGCTGAGGGTTTTATTGCACGTCGTTTATTGCACGGACAGGCCGCCATTGGAATATGAACCTGGCAACGTCAAACGCTAGAACGTTATCTAGTGAGGCGAGTCTAGCAGTTCTATTAGAGGAATTAGAAGACAGTAAATGGGATATAATAAGGCTCAGTGAAGTTAGGAGGCCAAAAGAAGCATATACAGTGCTAAAAAGCGGGCACGACCTGTGCTACCGGGGCTTAGCGGAGAGAAGAGAACGTCGGATTCCTGATTAATAAGAATATAGCTGGTAACATACAGGAATTCTATAGCAATAACGAGAGGGTGGCAGGTCTTGTTGTGAAACTTAATAAGAGGTACAAAATGAAGATTGTACAGGTCTACGCCCCTACATCCAGTCATGATGACCAGGAAGTCGAAAGCTTCTATGAAGACGTGGAATCGGCAATGGGTAGAGTGAAAACTAAATACACTATACTAATGGGCGACTTTAATGCCAAGGTAGGCAAGAAGCAGGCTGGAGGCAAGGCAGTGGGGGAATATGGCATAGGCACTAGGAACACCAGGGGGAGTTATTAGTAGAGTTTGCGGAAAAGAATAATATGAGGATAATGAATACCTTCTTCCGCAAGCGGGATAGCCGAAAGTGGACGTGGAGGAGCCCAAACGGCAAGACTAGAAATGAAGTAGACTTCATACTCTGCGCTAACCCAGGCATCATACAAGATGTGGACGTGTTCGGCAAGGTGCGCTGCAGTGACCACAGGATGGTAAGAACTCGAATTAGCCTAGACCTGAGAAGGGAACGGAAGAAACTGGTACATAAGAAGAAGATCAATGGGTTAGCGGTAAGAGGGAAAATAGAGGAATTCCAGATCAAGCTACACAACAAGTATTCGGCTTTAACTCAGGAAGAGGACCTTAGTGTAGAAGCAATGAACGACAATCTTGCGGGCATCATTAAGGAGTGTGCAATGGAAGTCGGTGGTAACTTCGTTAGGCAGGATACCAGTAAACTATCGCAGGAGACGAAAGATCTGATCAAGAAACGCCAATGTATGAAAGCCTCTAACCCTACAGCTAGAATAGAACTGGCAGAACTTTCAAAGTTAATCAACAAGCGTAAGACAGCTGACATAAGGAAGTTTAATATTGATAGAATTGAACATGCTCTCAGCAACGGAGGAAGCCTAAAAACAGTGAAGAAGAAACTAGGAATTGGCAAGAATCAGATGTATGCGTTAAGAGACAAAGCCGGCAATATGATCAGTAATATGGATGAGATAGTTCAAGTGGCTGAGGAGTTCTATACAGATTTATACAGTACCAGTGGCACCCACGACGATAATGCAAGAGAAAATAGTCTAGAGGAATTCGAAATCCCACAGGTAACGCCGGAAGAAGTAAAGAAAGCCTTCGAAGCTATGCAAAGGGAGAAGGCAGCTGGGGAGGATAAGGTAACAGCAGATTTGTTGAAGGATGGTGGGCAGATTGTTCTAGAGAAACTGGCCACCCTATATACGCTATGCCTCATGATCTCGAGCGTACCGGAATCTTGGAAGAACGGTAACATAATCCTAATACATAAGAAAAAGAACGCCAAAGACTTCAAAAATTATAGTCCGATCAGCTTACTGTCCGTTGCCTACAAAGTATTTACTAAGGTAATCACAAATAGAATCAGGGACACCTTAGACTTCTGTCAACCAAAGGACCAGCAGGATTCCGTAAAGGTTGCTCAACAATAGACCATATTCACAATATCAATCAGGTGATAGTGAAATGTGTGGGATATGACCAACCCTTATATATAGCTTTCACTGATTACGAGAAAGCGTTTGATTCACTCAAGACCTCAGCAGTCACGGAGGCATTACGGAATCAGGGTGTAGACGAGTCGTATGTAAGAATACTGAAAGATATCTATAGCGGCTCCACAGCCACCGTACCCCTCCATAAAGAAAGCAACAAAATCCCAATAAGGAAAGGCGTCAGGCAGGGAGATACGATATCTCCAATGCTATTCACAGAGTGTTTACGGGAGGTATTCAGAGACCTGGATTGGGAAGAATTGGGGATAAGAGTTAATGAAGAATACCTTAGTAACTTGATATTCGCTGATGATATTGCCTTGTTTAGTAACTCAGGCGACCAATTGCAAGGCATGCTCACTGACCTGGAGAGGCAAAGCAGAAGGGTGGGTCTAAAAATTAATCTGCAGAAAACTAAACTAATGTTTAACAGTCTCGGATGAGAACAGCAGTTTACGATAGGTGGCGAGGCAATGGAAGTGGTAAGGGAATACATCTACTTAGGGCAGGTAGTGACCGCGTATCCCGATCATGAGACTGAAATAATCAGAAGAATAAGAATGGTCTGGGGTGCCTTTGGCTGGCATTCTCAGATCGCGAACAGGAGGTTGCTATTAATCCTCAAGAGAAAGGTGTATAGCAGCTGTGTCTTACCAGTACTCGTCTACGGGGCACAAACCTGGAGGCTTACGAAAAGGGTTCTACTTAAATTGAGGACGACGCAACGAGCTATGGAATGAAGAATGATGGGCGTAATGTTGAGGGGGATAAGAAAAGATCAGATTGGTTGAGGGAACAAATGCGAGGTAATGAAATCTTAGTTGAAATCAAGAAAAAGAAATTGGCATGGACATGGCATGTAAGGAGGAGGAAAGATAACCGATGGTCATTAAGGGCTACGGATTGGATTACAAGAGAAGGGAAGCGTAGCAGGGGCGGCAGGAGGTTAGGTGGATGGATGAGAATCAGAAGTTTACAGGGACGACACGGCCACAATTAGTACATGACCGGGGTGGTTGCAGAAGTATGGGAGAGGCCTTTGCCCTGGAGTTTAACCAGGCTGATGATGATGATGAATTATACCACTAGTCATGTTTGATTGTGCGCAGCGCGTAGAATCGTGCGCTGCGCGAGCGTCACAACAGCACGCGCGCGACGCCGTCAGCGGAATTGCGTAGCACTGGAAAAAAAAAAATAGCGGGGAGAAAAAAAATGAAGGCGGGGCCTGTGACGTGTGCGTCACGCGATCTCGAGGGCTGGTATGGGAGAACGCATGGAAGGAATTTCGCTTGCGAAGGCTAGACGGGGCGAGTAGAGAGAGCGTTCTGCTTGGCAGTGGAGCCCGCCTGTTAACATCATGGGTTCGTGGCACTGAAATATTTCTATCTAGGCTATTAATGAGCCGATTTGAAAAATTTTTGCGGCAGGACGCTCCCCAGAGGACACGTAAGAACTTCCAGCGTATAACCGACCTTAATCCACGGAGAAGACGAAGTGCCTTTCAGGCAGAACGCCGAGTCTTCCAGTTCTACTCATTTTTGTGAATTTCTTATGCTCTGCCTTGAACTGCTGTTTCCTCCTTAACTGCTATGGAGATGGCGTCTCATGCGCGTCCGCCGGGCTTGGCAGTGCCTGCGGCGGTTGCCTCCAGGAAGCGCAACGGCACCGAGAGCGACACTGACAGCGACGACACGATGCAGTGCTATGTCAGCAGTGAAGATTCTTGTGACGACACCTTCGAGCTGGTGCGGAGTTGTAAAGCAAAGCGAAGATTTCTCAGCGCCTCCTCGAATTCGAGTGAGTCCACCGTGAAATCTTCGCGCAATACCGAGGAGCTCGCCATCCTGTTCGCGCCAGTTCTCGCTACTGACAACCTGAGACGCCTCAACAGGCATGCCGTGTCTTTCCCTCTAGAGGCACTGGTACCGAATGAAATCAAAGACATCAGAGTGAACACCCGTAAGAATGTCCTAGCGATTGACGTAGAACACGCGGCTGCGTTGGATTCCTTGCGCGAAGTCACGGAACTTGACGGGATGAAAGTCCGCCCTCATATTCCGCTGGGCAAACAAGTGAGTACTGGCGTAATTTACGATGTTGACGAGACCATTGTCGGCTCCGACCTGTCGGTCTTAATCAAGCCGGCTACAGAAAACAACATCATCACAAGCGCGTTTCGTCTCGGCACGTCACGGTGTCGTAACATCATATTTAAGGGCGAATCCCTCCCATCGCATGTAAAAGTGGGCCGCTTTCGACACGCAGTTCGCCCGTTCATACCTAAACTACTACAGTGCTGGAAGTGCATGACGCTTGGCCATGTGAGTAGTGTATGCAATAACACTACCATCTGTTCTCGCTGCACTGGGCCCCACACCACTAACACGTGCGAGGCCAACGTGCTGAAGTGTACAAAGTGTAGCGGCCCTCACGATGCATCCTCGAAGGAAGGCCCTTTGATTCGAAAGGAAATGGCAATATTGAAAAAAATGGTTAGAGACCACTCGTCTCACCGGGAAGCAGCAGCATCTATTAAGCGACGACGATCACGTCGCCGACGTCGATCAAGAACCTCTGCAGAACGTCAGCCACGTACATTACCACCCGCTCTTCCGGCCAGGCCAAACGCAGTCAGCTCAAAGGGCAGAGGTGCATTAAACAGCACGGCTGCTGACGCTTGGCCTGCACTCCCGCGGCTACATGCCCCTACTGAGCGAAATCGCAGTTCTACAGCAAGGGATGCCTGGTCTGTTCCTGATAAATTGTCGGACCAGGATCAACAAGTTGTTATCATGATCTGCTCTCTGATGTGTGCTATTCGTGTTCTTTTGGGCAAGTTACAGACACCAACAGCTCGAAGTACGTTGCAAGTGCTGGATGCCATCAATCCGGTTCTTGCGAGCCTTCAGAAGTCCAGTGCTTGAGAGCTTCTACAGCAGAACCATGGCTCATCGACAACAACAGCGATCGTTTCGGGTAATGTCAGAAGTGCCTCCATATTCCAATGGAATGCGAGAGGCCTGAGGTAACGTATTTCGGAGTTACGACAGTTCGTGTTTGACCACTTTCCTATACTAGTGATCTGTGAACTGAACTTATCAGCCTCCATAAGACTATCAGGATATGAACGTTTTGTTTCAACCACGTGTGTTCGTAGTAGTAAGGTTCTGGTGTATATTCGCAAAGACATTACGTGTTTTTCCCAACCCGTAGCGCCACACTACGGTAACCAATACGTCTGTGTAACTGTGAAAAAGAAGAGGCTGTCTTTTACTGTTATTGGCGTCTAGCTATCCCCAACAAGTCAGTTTGATAGCAAAAGACTAGAAGATATTATGGCTGCTACTCCCGGTCCTTGGATAATAACAGGGGACTTCAACGCTCACCACCATATAAGGGGGAGCTCCAGGATAAATTCGAGGGGCAGGTCACTAATATCCTTTGCATCAGGCCACAACCTGTGTCTTCTAAATGACGGAAGCCCGACATTTCTGCGAGGAACAACGTACAGCAGCTGCCTTGACTTGACTTTGGTTTCACGTTGCCTGACTTCGAGCGTGCAGTGGTTTACTGATATTGAAAACCATGGAAGTGATCACATTCCGACCTATATGAGAATCGATGGACTAGACGCCGCATTGCCAGTTGTATCTCGCCAAATCGACTGGTCAGTCTCTCAAGCTCGTGTAGAAGGCGCATGCAAGAAACATATGGAACGCAAATTAGAAGACATAATTGTTTTTTTACGCGAAAAACGATGTCTGGTTATCCAGTATGCATCAATTGCCAGCCTATCTGTTACAAGAGAAATAATCGGTTTTTGGGTGCCATTGTTGACTGGGACCTCTCTGGGAGCCCTCAGGTTGCCCACTTGAAGAAGAGGCTCACATCTATTGTTCACGTCCTCAAGTTCATCGCCGGCAAAACATGGGGACCGTCAGTGGGCTCCATGCTACACTTATATCGAGCACTTTTTATCGGATTCCTACGCTATAGCTCTCCCATGCTTGCTAAAACATGCAAGTCAAATATTCGAGGACTTCAAAGCGTGCAAGCACAGGCACTACGTGTTTGCCTAGGCCTTCCGCGGAGCGCCTCAACAGCAGGAACCATTATAATGGCTCAAGACCATCCGATCACCACTTGCATCAGCACCGACACGCTTAGAGCCCATGTTCGTCATGTTTCACGGATGCAATCAAGCTCTCTTGCCTGCCTGCCAGAACGACGACCACAAGCGTCCTTCTCCAACGAGGTCAGCAAGCATCGTGCCTCCCTACCATCGGGCTTCAGACCCTTGTTATATTCAGTTTCGTTATTCATTTCAGTGCTTTATTGCCCAGGGGGCGCTTTAGTTCTTCATTATATATATTGGTTGTATATGTTAAATAAAGGGCTTTTTACTTCGGGACGGCTGGAGTCCGGCTTCCACCTTCGGTCAATACGACATTGGCGACGAGGGTGTCGTGAACGTACCCCCAGCCCCACTGCGCCGTCCGTATCCACCCACCATGAGCTTCACCGGGCTTGCTCCGCCACCGTTTTTCCTTCCGACGCCCGGCCATCCGTCATTGCCATGGGAGCAGTGGGAGCAGATGTTCATCGGGTGCATGCTGGCATACGGAGCCGCCGCATTCAAGCCGGAGCAACGCAACGCTATTCTTTTGCATTGTTTGGGGGCGGAGGGCCAGCGTATTTATCAGACGCTACACGCAGGGACCAGAGCCGCAGCACCGGCAGCACCAAGTGCAGCAGCACTCGCCGATGACAAGTCTGTCGTGGCCCCCCCCTGACGAATACGACTCGGCACTCGCCGCATTACGGCACCAGTTTTCGACGTCGCGCAACGTTATCATCGAGCGTCATCGCTTTAACCGCCTCAGCCACCACACAGGCGAGTCTGTTCATGACTTTGTTGCCGCTCTACGGGAGCTAGCGTCACATTGTTCGTTTGCCTCGCAAAACGATGCTCTGCGGGATCAACTCGTTGCCGGCGTAGCTTCCACTCGCATACGTGAGCGGTTACTGCTCGAGGGTTCCACACTTTCATTCGAGAATTCTGTTCGAATTGCACTTCAGTTTGAGCAGGCGGCTGAAGAGCTAAAGGAGCTTTCTGCTTCGGTCGAAGCAATTTTATTGCGGCAGCGTCGAAAACCATTGTCGCATTCTTCGAAAAAAAAGGAATTCACAACCGGCAGCCACCTTTGAGCAGAATTTAACGAAGAGCGCGGGCGGCTCACGTGCGCCGCAGCGGAACCGCGCCCCTCAGCGGAACCGAGAACAGAGTAGCCGCTCCGGTTCGCCACATTGTTTCCGGTGCGGCTTGCGGGACCACATCGCGTCAGCACCGCAGTGCCCAGCGCATGGCAAGACTTGTTCGTTTTGTGGTCGCAAGGGCCACTTTCAAAGGGTATGCAACCGCAAGCTAACCCAAATACAAGGCCGAGTCCGTGAAGTTGAATTTCATGAAGATGTTTCGTCATCCAGCAGTGCTGAGGAAGTTTTGACTGTGCAACGTTCCACGCGTAGCAGAATTCATATTCAAGTGCAAGTCGCGAATGTCACTTTGATATTCCTGGTTGATTCAGGGTCGTCTGTTTCAGTCCTGTCGACTGCGCCTTTTCTTCACCAACTGAGGTGATCAAAAGGAGGGGACCAGCCTCTTTCCGACTTGGAGACGGCCGTACGTGGAATGCCTCCAAGTTTTCCAGGGTTCCGGAGAGGGGCACCTGGGAACCAGGCCCACCTGCCACGCCACAGTCTCCTGATGCGCTGCAACCTGCCACGCCGCAGCCGCGGTCTCCTGAGGCGCTACAGGCTCTTTCTCCCCGGACGCAGGCAGTGTCTCCTGGCATACCGCAGCAGCAGTCAACGAGCCCATCGCCTGTGCGTCGTCCAACGCGGCCGACCCGAGAGCGCTGGCCACCGACCTGACTCCAAGACTATCAGACCAATTAGTTGGCGGTCTGAAATTGTGTACATAGGTTGTGAATATGTGTAAATAAGTACAGTGTGCATGCTTTGGGGTTTTCCTTACTAATACTTGCTAACTAACCACAAAAAATAAGGGCGGGTGTATGTTATATTCAGCTTCGTTATTCATTTCAGTTCTTTATTTCGCAGAAGGCACTTCTGTTCTTCATTATATATATTGGTTATATATATTGGTTATATATATGTTAAATAAAGTGCTTTTTACTTCGGGACGGCTGGAGTCTGGCTTCCACCTTCTGTCAATACCACAACCCTCAGCATGTTCAACCTCAGCTTTCTGGTGTTAAAAACAACCTCAAGTGCGTATTACGGTTCCAGGGATAAGAAAGAAGACCGACCTGCCTACCTTGGCTTTGAAGCAAGCAGCTCTGGATTGTTTTCGCACTTTCTACGTTGACCGAGTCCACATATATACGGATGGCTCTTCCACCCAGACCAGCTCCATCGGCGCAGTGGTTATAACATCACGATCACTAAGCATCCGATACAAGATTTTTCACTTGACAACATCGACCGGTTCGGTGCTTGTTGCCCACCGAGGTGCCGTTGATTATATTACCAACCAACCGGCTAATCGGTGGGCAATATTCTGCGACTCGAAGGCGGCCTTACAATGTCTTCTGTCATCTCTTCGCGGCGGGTCCTGTGAACAACTCGTGTCGGAGATACGAGAAATGCACCATCACACGATCGCGAAAGGGCACGACGTCGCGTTTCAGTGGCTGCCTGGGCATTGCGGTATCTCCGGCAACAACCTCGCTGACGAAGCTGCTAGGAAGGCACCCGAAGGAGCAACCCTTGTTTCTATACCTTTATCGCGCACTGATGCAGCCCAACACTTAGGCAAGCTAGCGCACCGTATGACATTGAAGAAGTGGCACACACCTGAATTATTCACTCAACATCGATTGCATTCCCTCGATCCATGTATGCAACTGCGGCTGTTACCAGGGCTTCCGCTTATGTGGAAACAATGCTGTGCCGCTTACGCTTGGGCGTCGCATTCACCAATGCATATACGTTTTTGATTGGAATGGCTGAGAGCGCCCAGTGCAATGCCTGCAGTGTCGAGGAAACTATAGAACATCTACTGTGCTACTGCCAATTTTTTTACATTGAAAGACAAGATCTCTGCACAGCTCTCAACCAGTTAGATAGAAAACCGTTCACCTTTAACAAGATCTTGGGACCATGGCCATGCATATCGCAGCTACAAAAGGCCACAAAAGCGCTGCTGCGATATTCGAAATCTACAGGATTGAGTCAGCGTCTGTGATCCGGACTGAGTGACTGAACGATATCCCCAGTGGACTTTCTCTTTTTCGTTTAATCTTTCCGTCCCCTTTTCCCTTTCACCAGTGTAGGGTAGCCAACCGGGCCCAGTCCTGGTTAACCTCCCTACATTTCATTTATCATTTTCTCTCTCTCTCTCAAGTGTATAACCAAAATTTGCTATGGGGCCTGGTGAGGGGCGCTTTACGGCCTCGTTTCCTTTTTGAAGATCGTAAGTGGTAAGACACTGAAAGTATAAGGATAATTCGGTAGCATTTTCTTCTTACTTTTGTCGGTAAGCGCTGCACACTGAGTGCAATGCCAGCGAGAGCGTTGTCTTGGTGCTCCAGAGAACTCGCCTGAGCTCAACAGAACAAGATGTCTCGTTCAAGCTGCATCACAAAACTGCACGAGCAGTTCAACATAAAAATGTAATTTGACTTTCTAATCTTGCAATGTAAATTCAAACTGTTACCTTTATGCGCGCGCGTTATTTATGTCGCCCATCGAAAAATCAACGCAGATGGCAATGACGACCAAAAACAATAACGAAAGAAGGCAATGCAGGAAGCAGACGAAACTTCACACAAGGATGCTGTTATGCCTCAGCAATACATGTGTATATATATATATATATATATATATATATATATATATATATATGCATATGCGTACATCTGGACCGAGGTGGGTGCGTGTGAAAAGAGTGTCATCGAAGTGCAAGAGCTCGTTACATGCAGACGAAAAGAAAAAAAAAAGATCCGCGATAAGCCCATTGCTGCGCCAAGAGTGGCGCTGACGAGCACACGCCATTGTGTGTATTTACGCGATCGCCTTTACGTGGCTGTTGCGATTGTTGTACGATCTATGTACTGCTCAATAAAGCTTGAACTGGCAGGACGATAGTTGGATTACCTTATCAGGTGGGTGGACGCTTTTGTCGTTCAATCTTATTCCCTGGCAGATGGATAGCGGGTGAGCACAGTGGAGCGTGACGTAAGCAGTTTTAAAAGAAAAAGACTCAAGCAGAAATGAGAGTCGGTAACTTTCAAAAATGCTGCTCATTTCATTTTTCTGCTGTAGTCACAAGGTTTTCGAGAATGAATGCACATTCGCGGCCGTAAAAATATTTAGCCACAGATGGAACACTACGAAGAAAGCAATGGCGGATCTTTCGCCACAACTGTCGCTGATGACACCGCTGCCTTGCGTGTCCAGTTGGGCCAACTCGCGCTACCGGTACGCGAGGGACGTAGCAGCGTCAGGGTGGCGGCGTGGTGCGGCTCCAGGAAGGTGCGGCGGTGGTTCAGGCCGCGCCGAGGACGGCTTTAGGTGCCGCCCTCTTGGTCCGTAGCTGGTACGCGGCCAACGCGAGCAGCACGAGCATGCAGGTAACGCCCACCAGCACCCAGATCAGTTGGCGCCTCCACCAGGCTGTTGGCCGACACTGACGCGATGACTACTCGCGCACACTTACTATCCCGTTGTCTTCACGACGATTATTTTGGGCGTCCAATTGCCGCTGGAAGACCTATGTACGCCGCGACACGCACGTCTGCCAGCGTTTGAGCTAGTGCGTTCCTGTTCAGAATAGTGTTGGCTTGAGCTCGTTGGTTGCATATAGCACAACTGGCTTCTAGCAGAACGTTCTGACATGGACCCGAAGAGACGATGACACACGCTGTACTAGCAAATGAATGGTTACTATTGATTTCCTACACTTCTTATAGCACAAGATAGTCGATGCCTCTTTATTGAGTCATGCCGATTCTCCGACTCCTTAGGTTGAAATATCGTGTTTGCGCAAGTAGCCCTTTTTTTTTTCTGTTAGTACTATTGATGGTGTACTGATCCAAGATTTCCCGCTTCTGACAATTGCCATGGCCTCTAAAATTTCGCGCCTCAGCTTGTTTTAACGTTTTATTAAAACTTTGATGTCGTGAAATTGAATGGTGCAATGGTGCTGGTGATAATGAAAAATGAGATGCCCAGTGGAGATTCCTTCCAAAGAGACTGCATGCTCTCTTGTCCTGTCACTGATACACTTGCCTGTTTGTCCTATACATCGTCGGCCACGTGATCGCGGTACATTATATATAACTTAAAGATTTTCTGCGCGTGAGATGCCCCAATGCTAGTGTGTTCCTTCAAGAAACGAGATTCACTACTTACGCGACGGAACTACTATGATTACCACATTCCTTCCTGCCCTGAAACTGCCCCTTTCCAGCCGTGAAAAGACCTGGTCGATAAGGACGCGCTTCAAACGCTCGGAAACGTCAACGTGTGGTCTCGTACGACGTAGATATTGGAACTTGGTCCCATGTATGGAAGCCAGCCAAGATTGAGCAGCGCCGGCAGAGTAGCACGTGTTCGAAGAATCGCGAGCAATGGCAGTGAAGAGCAAGCTGCAAGGATTGTTGTGAAACGAATTGAATGTCTTGAAAAGTTAAGGAACCCAGCACGACAGCGAATCAGCTTCACATCTACCGTGTGCGAACTTAAAGACAAAGGCCTAAAACTGTGTCTCGCTGCTAAAGAGGGAGGCTTCGTCGTAGTTGAAGGGGACATCTGTAGTAGAAAAGCCAGCGAGGCCTTGAAGAAAAACTTCGTCCCTGTGAAAATTCGGCGGCTAACTGAAGCAAGAAAGAATGTAATGCATGTTCTAAGCCATGCGAACCCGGGCCACCTATGCGCACAAGTTCAGAACTCCAAAGGTAATACTCGTTCTGCATTTTATACCGTAAAGACCCACGAAGAAAACATTCCCTTCAGTGCCATCGTGTAGGAAAGGAACACGTGGCAGGTACAAGTCTCAACGTATCTGGCAGCGCAGTTGTCGCGTCTCGACGTCCATGACCCATACAGGATCGAAAACTCGGAAGCTGTAATACGCTACCATCATTCTCAAAAATTGGGAATATCGGCAGCTTTTTCTGTCGACATTCAAGTCATGTATTACTCCGTCCCGCATTCAGGTATGCTGGCGGTGCTACGAGCAGCAATAAGGCGAAAGGCATTGTACCATTCCAGAATAATGCTGATGTTTCCGTGGACACCTTCCTCGAACTCCAGTTCTCCTATCTCAATGCAACTGTCATTTGTGTTGGAGAGCAGCACTATATATATACGTTCAGAGAAACGGAGTGAGCATCAACTCACGAGTCGCACCGTACTTGCGTGACTTTTTCCTCGCAGCAGCGGCAGAAGAATTGAGGAGACCTTAAAAGACAACTACGTTCTAGCAATTTTTCGCAACGTGGATGATTTTCTTGTGTTTTGCAATACAGCGTACGAGCTAGAGCTGAAGAAATGTAGGGAAGGTGTCCTGAGCACTTTCCAGGAAGCATGTCCGGATTTAAACTTCACCTTTGAAACGCCAGAAAGAAAAAGAATTATGTTTCTCGATTTTGTCATCGCCTTCGAAAAGCGGCACACATGCGGAAAGTACGAAAGACACTCTTGCAACTGGTTCCTGCCATCCGTTTCCGACCATTCCAAGAAAGTAAAACGAGCCATCGTGACCACAGTGCTACAGGCTGTCTTAAAGAAGTCGTGTGATAACGTAATGGAAGAAAGCTTTATGCACCAGATAACCAGGCGCATCAACGCTGGCTATCCCAAAGGCCTGCTTACAGCAGTCGCCGAAGGGTTTCTAAAGAGTACAAGACTCTTGAACAGCAAGGTTACACAAGAAGCAAACATGCTACAAAAAAAAAGGAAGAAGGCCGCTGTTGTGCCTTATGTACACGGCGTAACCCACAATCTAAAGAAGTAGCCGGAAAGGAAGGCATCGCCGTTGTATGCTCAGCGCCAAACAGGGCGTAATAAATGTGCGCACGAGTCAATAATGGCCAGCAAAATAAGCAATGCACAATAAACCAGAAGAAGAAGCACACTACCTGCAAAACAGGGGTGACATGATATACCTTTATCATGTGACCGACGATATATAGGACAAACAGGCAGGTGTATCAATGACAGGACAAGAGAGCATGCAGCATCTTTGAAAGGAGTCTCCGCTGGGCATCGCACTTTTCATAATCGCCAGCACCACTGCACCGCTCAATTTTGACATCGAAGTTTTAGGAAAAGGTAAAGACAAGCTGACGCGCAAAATCTTAGAGGCCGTGACAATTGACAGAAGCGGGTGACTTTGCATCAGTACACCATCAATACTACTAACAGAAAAAGAAAAGGGCTGCTTGCGCCAAGACGATATTTCAACCTAAGGAGTCGGATAATCGGCCTTACACAAAAAAGAGGTATTGGCTATCTCGTGCTATAAGAAGTGCAGGAAATCAATAGTAACTATTCAGTTGCTAGTCCAGTTTGTGTCGTCGTCTCTTCCTGTCCGTGTAAGAACATCCTGCTGGAAAACAATTGCGCGTTTCTGTTGCGTGTTTCTTTCGTGCTGTTTTCTATTAGTGCAAGAACGCACACCGCATACTGTTGAATCGTCAAAGATTATCCATGTCTTGACAGCACACACCCGAAAATAACATTGAGCGATGATTAAGATATTGCTTCTAACTTATAGCTTGTACTGACGGCGCTTAGAACCGTGTAAAACTCATTTCTGCTTTGTTGCACAGTAGCAGGCGCAAAACAAATCAACTTTCGGGATATCCAGCTGCAAAAGTTTTGCCGAGATATGGTTCACTGGCATGGTCGCAACCAGTGGCGCAGGAGTGGGAGCTAACCAAGCTGTAGGTCGCCGCATCAAGTCCGCTTGTTGACATATTGCTCACTACGTGCAAGCAATATGTCATGCTTGCACGCAATGAATATGTTCAGGTATTAACGTAATTCCTGTACAGAATCGTTTCTTTTACCCCTGGTGCAGCCACCAAAATATCTGGCTAAGCAAGACAAATATCACCGCTTATCTTCAGCAACCATGTCGTCGCGCCAACCATCCCAGCAGCTGCTGACTCTCGCGAAAAACCGCCACCGTTCGTTTCTTGTCAGCTGAGCTTCGTTGCGTACTAAAGAGCGTCTGAAACTAAGGCGTACTGTGATGTCGCATTCATTCTTGTGCCGTCTTTCGCCGGACATACCGTTTCCATTCCTCTGTACTATTGCCTCTCGACCCTTATTATTTTAGGTCGCACATCGTAAAGCCGAATGCCTTAGCGCGACTTCCCAAGCTAATTCCATGCTTCTCGGGCTTTATCCCAGTGCAGACAGGGCCGTCATCAGTCACTGCACGTGTTTCTCCTCAACTTCTTTGTTGCTTAATTCGTCATAAATCGTCACAAATCCAATCAGCGAGTAAAGCGCGTCAGCTTAATACACGACTCATCGAAGGTTCCTGAGTAATCGCTGGTGCCCACGTGTCTTGCAGAAAGTACTGCACAATCAGCGTCGCGCATGCGTACATGCAGTCAGATTTCTTAAGTTTCAGTGACAACAGATAGCAGATAGAACCATCGATAGCATTTGAGAAAGCTCGGATACATGCAGGCGGGTCCTGCGCTGAGCGAAAACATTTGTTAGACCGTGAAATGCGTTCACCAGATAAAAACAAGTACACGTGTCAGCAATATATCAAGTGGCGCTCTTGAATTGTCGCAGCTCAGAACGCCAGTCTTATTTTTTCTGTATTTGCCACTTTATCTGTGATGCTCCGCCTTATAAGCTGCCATTAAACAGACTGCCATTAAAGGCCATCGTTTTATTGCGAAAAAGCAGTTCTCTGGGCCAGAAGGCGTGCGTTTTAACAGCTCGCGTTTCTTCGTGCTCGTTCCATGCGCTCTAATTTTTGTGCCCACGTGTCGGTAATTTGGGTGTCCTGAAAGACATAGGAATGCTGGAAAAACTCGAGATCAAGAATGCGCTGCTCCGGGAGGCACTTGCTGAATTTGCGGGAACGTTGGTTCTGGTGGTGAGTGTATCTCCTCTTCGCATGCTTGTAGGTGCACTAGCACTTTTCGTGTTTCCTTTCTTCTGTTCGGTCACTTTTGCAGTTTCATCTGTTGTGGTCAAGTGGGAATGTGTCATGTAAACTAATATAATATTTGGGGTTTTACGTGCCAAAACCACTTTCTGATTATGAGGCACGCCGTAGTGGAGGACTCCGGAAATTTCGACCACCTGGGGTTCTTTAACGTGCACCTAAATCTAAGCACACGGGTGTTTTTCGCAGTTCGCCCCCATCGAAATGCGGCCGCCGCGGCCGGGATTCGATCCCGCGACCTCGTGCTCAGCAGCCTAACACCATAGCCACTGAGCAACCACGGCGGGTGTCATGTAAACTAACCTCTTGTATTTAGGGTGGGATCAGTTTAGCCGTAGATAATACAATAAAGTCGCACATTTGCGCAACTGCGAGGCTTTTTTTTTTACTTGATAATCAGATGCATAAGACGGAGATGCCTGCTGGTAAGATATAGATACTCAGATAACTCCAGAGCTATGCCATACCACACATTCAGTGTTGGAGCACTGTTTAGTTTGTCACGCACTTATATAATATGCCTGACGCGCCATTAAAATAGATATAAACTGAGACAAACGTGTTTATACCTTGTACAATGTTCTGCATGATTCTGTTCTAGATGTTTGCCCTCTTTGCGTTTGTTGTACCACTGCTGCACCAGGAAGAATGGCATGGCTTCGCGATCTGTTCGTTCCGCTATATGTCAATGGATGTATTGTTATGACTGACAATGGGCTGACTGCCGCGGGCAGAAATTCTCTAGTTCGCTATTAGCAACAAATATATATTCTATATTATATATGTATATGTAATACATGAATATATATATATATATATATATATATATATATAGGAATGCATAATGTTCCCACTCCTGCTATAGCCCTATAGTGGGCTGCAGTATATATATATCAATAAATAAATAAATACTAATATTAAGGCGAAAGCCTTAAGTGGCTCATTGAAATGGCTCATACCAAAAAAACGCGGCGTCTGTAGTCGAGCGGTGCAGAAAATATCATCGTCAGCAATGACTCCTACCCCCTTAAGGCGCTACAAGCGCTCAAGCGCGTTCTGTTCGGTTGCTGCAACGTCACAAAGTGGCAGTATGCAAAATTTGTGAGAACGGAGTGGAGAGAGCAGCCAATGGGCAAGCAGTGAACTCCCTGGAAGTTTACTTTCCTCGTTTGTCGTCTGCTTGCAGACAGTATACTACAAAACGAAATGTTTCTCGTGTTCCAATGAATGAAATCTTTATAGAAAAAAGTATTTTCTTTCTTCACAAGCTTAAACACGTTTTCAAATAGTAATGCGTGTGACTACTACAATTCATAACTAATAATTTCACCACATAATCAGAGCGATTACACTGATTGGACGCAGGGACCACATTATCGATCCCTCTTGGACCTCATTAGATCTGCAGATGTTTTTTATTCATTTAATCATATTTATTCATGCACATCCCATACCCCTGTATGCCCTGCGGCATTTACCTTAGCATTAAAAAAACCTATTTATTGCTCAGCGTCGTCTCTACGTGGTGCCGCGCACAGCGAGGAACAGAAAAAAAAAAGAAAAAAGAAACGATGGGAACAGTGGCGCACATTTCGAGAGGCAACAACAACATTCTAGTGGCTCTCTGGCCCCCGATGATGGGGTAGAGTTCGCCGCACAACCAGCGCACTATTTGTTTAGAGAAACGCAAGTGACGCCGAAATTCGCCTTCTGCCATTTCTTCAAACGCGTTTCACACCTCCACTGCTCTTGTTCCTCCTCAAGCAACACAAATGCAACAACTGAAATTTCCATCGCAAGCGCCATTTTCTCGAATTAAACTATACATTGGATCCGAACGTGCCATTCCGCGATCGAAGCCGCCGTTTGGATCCAATCCAACCCACCAGACGGGCCATGCAAAGCGGCGGGCCCTGTACGAGCGTATGATCGCTCCAAACTTCCCAACTCCCGTCGCGTTCGGCGCCTAACAGACGACGTGCTCGGTTGCAAGATGATTGATAGGAGCGTGTCGTAATTTTTCACGTCACCAAAAACGTGGCCGCGCCTCACGGCTGGCGACGTCGGCGCGGAGTAGGCCAATCGCGCGCACCGGTAGCCGAACGAACACGCCTAAAAACGATCTCCATCGCGTCCCTGTGGAACACACACAACAGCACACGTTTCAATAAAGAACAAGCTCAAAACAAGCTCAAAACAAGCATATGAGCCATTGCTAAATCATTGAAGACCTCCCTCGAGAGTACGCTGCGGCCGAGGATGTTCGCGAAGCGAGAAGAGGTGGGCGACGTGCGAAGCTGAGGTACAAAGGCGTTCCTCCGCGAGTGATGCTTTGCCCTGCTGAGAGGATGCAACGTAAGGTCGAAGAGAAACGTCGTTGGCGCCAGCCTGACCCCGCTATGCGAGCGCGCGAAGCCGCAGCTAAGCGTCGAAAACGAGCCCAAGAATGCGAACTGCGAAAGCAGCAACGCGACGAAGCGAGACGGCAGCGTAGAGAGGAGGCCGAAACTCCCAGACAGCGGCTTGCCACACGATTACTTCGCACTGCGGCTCGTTATGTCTTGCAAGAAGTCCGACCCTTCCGATTGCATAACGTAATGCATTACCAAGTGTGCAGCAGGCTTTCGCCATCACGTGTTACAGGAGTCTAACTTGCTGGCGAACTTAACAGTACCCACAAGGTTTATTCTGTTGTGATTTTCCTCCTTGACATTTTGCTTCATTTTCTTTGCTTTAGAAAATGCAAACACTACTAATACAGCCACACAGAACGAAATACAGAAATAATTAAAGGCCGGCTGGAACTTGCAACCCATACTCGTATATTATAGCGACTAACATTCTTCGGGAACTCCACCCAGTTTGCAGCATGTGTATAACCAGGAGAAAACACCGTGTATATGCCACTGGGTATTGTTACGACCTTCAACCGGTGCCACCAGTGTTACGACATCCAACCGGTGCCACCAGTGATACGAACTTGTACCGCTGCACCACGAATACGGCTTTGTGGTCCCGTAGCGCTCGTCACCCGTTTCGTGACAGAGCGTTGGTAGCGAAGACTCCGAGCCTGGCGTCGATGAGAATAACAAAAGGGACTTTATACATTATATACAGGTTATCATACAGGACATGAACGGATCGGCACTGGGGCCGAGAGCTCACACAAACGCGACTGTTCTCGCACGACGGCGTCCGGCGAAAACGCGTGACACACCTCACCCCAGTCGGGAGCGACCCTCTCTCCAGGTGGGGTCAGCGGATCCTGTTTTCGAGCGGCGTGTTGCTGCTTTTATAATCCCCGAGGCCCATTGTCACTCAAACGGCCCAATACAAAGTCAGCACACGACGGTCGTCCGAGGGGTCCAACCAGCGACCGCGCTGGCCACTCGGTTCAAAGTTCGCGCGCGCGGTGACCTCCAGGCAAGGGAGGTGCGGCGCCGGGCCGTCGGGCACACGCGGGCACGTCAAAACACGCTGCTCCGCCGAGGCTTCTCCCGCACGAAGGCGCAGCATCTTGACTTGTGAAGGGAGAATTATGGCGCTCGCAGGATAGATTCTGCATCTTGCAGATTCGGGATCCGGGCTTGTGGTAATGGCACAACAGCATCCCCGCCCTCAGATAAGGCGCCGGGAAGACGAGCTGCCTCCACGTGGCTCGGATGCCAGGCGCGCACGTTCGTCAGGCTCGTCCAAGTTCACGTCCAGTGTCGGGACGCCAGGTAACATCACGTGCCCAGGTCCGACTCGCCAGGACAGGAGCTCTGCTCACCACGTCGTCGCCAAGGCACCTTGACCAGCTCCGCTCGGGTCGTTCCTAAGACCTTGCTTCTCGCCACTGGTCCCGCTTGGTCGTTCTGCAGCTTGCAAAACCGACCGGCAAAAGGCAACACCCAACACGAACAAGTGCCCTCTGTCTCCCGTCAAACACCAGACAAGGCCATAATTCAAATCAACCTAACTAAATTGTTTTCCCCTTTTTTCTCCCGCTGCAACAGGAGGCAGGTGTACGATCCAGTACACAAGGCTCAAACAACCAGTTTTCAAATTATCAACGCAACAAAATAGAAACAATTATTAATCATCAATAATAATGACAAATAGAATGGTCCCCTTGAAATCGCTTGGACCGAAAACATACTTCTGAGGAAGCAAATGAGGTCATTCATTTTTCCCGGCGATATTTTCGCGGAATCCGAAGCTGCTTATATTTGCGACCCTGCTTATCCGTGTAGCGGCGGTACAATAAGCCAGATTCCTTGCCAAATGAATCCCCCTTTTTTTCCACTCCCCGTTTGACGCTCTTCCTCAGATCGGCTAATGAACAATCTTCCTGTTGCTCGCGAATCAGACTTTTTCTTTCAACTGCAGCCTGCTCCTGCCGGCTGGCGGAAACCGGAGCGAGTGTGGAGCCCGCGTCGCCTAATTGCGGCGTCGAGTCTATATCGCGGCTAGCACTGCACGCGTCACTCCCACTCACTTCCAGGACCCGCTCGTCTAGGCCAGCCTCCGAGCTCTGCCTCTCCCGTGACTGCTCGCCACTCCAGTTACCGTGATCGGTCCGTGTGCCGCACCGCCTTTCGCTCACCGACGCTAAGTCAAGTTCCCTCGACAGCGGGCGCGCTTTGGATCGCGTGGGGGCCATGTACGCCACGTCGGCAAAGAATGATTTGCCCTGATCCCTCAGCAGCTGCTCCGAGCTATTTGAGAAGAGGTAGGAAAATTGCTCCGGGAGGGCGGCTGACACAGCGGCTTCGGCGTTAAGTTTCCCAAATTCTCCTTCAATGCTAACCGTTGCGATCGGTAAACAGACACTCTCCTTCTCGGCCACTTGCCGTATCCTAACGCACTCTCCCGTAAAATCACTCGAGGAGACGAAAGACGGGTGAACAACGTCCATAGTTGCTGCAGAGTCCCGCAGTGCTCGGCACTTCTTGCCGTTTACCTTAATTTCCTGCACATAGGGCTCCAATAGACGTATGTTCTTGTGAGTTTCCTGTATCGTTGCAAAAGCAATTCTCTCTGGGCAGCTTGCAGCGATGTGCCCTTGCTTTTTGCAATTGTAGCAGGTTAACGGTTTCCGTTTTTCAAAAGCACGCGTCATTTCGTTTCGCTGTTTCGGACCATTGTCATCATTCTGAGATGCATTCTGTCCTTCCCTTACAGTTTCTTTGGTAAGGGATTCGTCGTCCCGAAACTCGCGACGCGTGATTTGCTTCCGTTCGTCGGGCTTCCCGGAAAACCAATCTCTCCTATCAGCTTTTTCTACGCGCACTGCCTTGCTGTGCAAGCTGCGGCGGGTGTAATACTCTTCCGCTAACTCTGCTGCCTTGTTTAGCCTAACCTCTTTTAGCCTATCTTGCAGCCAGAGCCGGACATCCTCATCAATGCAACGGTAGAACTGCTCCAACGCGATGCATTCGACAATTTTGTCGCGGTCGTCGAAAACCTCTTCGCCCTTCAGCCATTCCACCAAGTCGGCTTTTAGACGAAACGCGAAGTCAACATTCGACTCCTTACCCTTTTTTGCATACCGGAACCTCTGCCGGAAAGCTTCGGGCGACAATTTGTACTTCCGCAGTAGCGCTTCCTTCACATCACTGTAGCTCTCAAACGCCTCTTTCGATAAGCAAGTTATTACGTCTGATGCCTCCCCAGGAAGCAACGCTAACAGATTCTGTGCCCAGAGGGATCGCTCAATGCTATTCCGTTCGCACACGTGCTCAAATTTCACGAGGTATTTGGCCATATCCTCTCCGACGACAAAGGGTGGAAGTTGATCGCGTATTCTTGGAACGTTAGAAGTGAGACTAGGCGCTGGCGAGCTATTTCGAGTCTCCAACTCTTTCATTTTAAGCTCGTGCTCACGAATCTCTCTCCTTTCCTCCATGCAACGTTCCTTCTCCCTCTTTTCCTCCTGTTGCTGTTCTCTCCTTTCCTCCTCTTCGCGACGTTCCTGTTCTCTCCTTTCCTCCCTTTCCCGTCGTTCATTGATATCCGCCCAGGCCTCAGCGGCCTCCTCAGCCGTTACGTCCCCAGTCCTCATGACCTCAAGGATCGCATTCTTTCTTTTGGTTGAGCCCAACTCAATGCCCAACTCCTCACAAATTTCGAGAAGTTCCTTCACCTTGTACTTCTCCATCGTTCACACTGTCCTCCTGCTGTTTACCCTTTTTGAATATACCTGCCGTACGCTACTATAACACTACTAGTAAGACATATGCAAGTATATCACACACTGCCCTGTTTACCCCCTCAGCATCCCCTGGTTTTCAAAACACTCTTACTAGGCTTGAAACACACAAGGTTATCACAATGCAACACCAAATCCTTCCCTAAGCTACTATAACCTGTGTCAGAGAAAGTCTGGTGTTTGAGGTAAACTTCAGGCACTCACCGCGCCGAGGTAGCTGATGCCGGTCAATCCCGTAGCTGCCATCCAGTGTTACGACCTTCAACCGGTGCCACCAGTGTTACGACATCCAACCGGTGCCACCAGTGATACGAACTTGTACCGCTGCACCACGAATACGGCTTTGTGGTCCCGTAGCGCTCGTCACCCGTTTCGTGACAGAGCGTTGGTAGCGAAGACTCCGAGCCTGGCGTCGATGAGAATAACAAAAGGGACTTTATACATTATATACAGGTTATCATACAGGACATGAACGGATCGGCACTGGGGCCGAGAGCTCACACAAACGCGACTGTTCTCGCACGACGGCGTCCGGCGAAAACGCGTGACACACCTCACCCCAGTCGGGAGCGACCCTCTCTCCAGGTGGGGTCAGCGGATCCTGTTTTCGAGCGGCGTGTTGCTGCTTTTATAATCCCCGAGGCCCATTGTCACTCAAACGGCCCAATACAAAGTCAGCACACGACGGTCGTCCGAGGGGTCCAACCAGCGACCGCGCTGGCCACTCGGTTCAAAGTTCGCGCGCGCGGTGACCTCCAGGCAAGGGAGGTGCGGCGCCGGGCCGTCGGGCACACGCGGGCACGTCAAAACACGCTGCTCCGCCGAGGCTTCTCCCGCACGAAGGCGCAGCATCTTGACTTGTGAAGGGAGAATTATGGCGCTCGCAGGATAGATTCTGCATCTTGCAGATTCGGGATCCGGGCTTGTGGTAATGGCACAACAGTATGTATGCGAGCGGATAACTTGGGGAATGCGTATGGGATGTCTGTACGCGTTCATTTCTTGGCCACTCTCCCAGAATGAATGTGCCTATGGGTGACGCAAAGAGTATGTTACCCTAATAAGTGCCGTGGACGAGTGTTTCTTGGGTTACAATTTTTTTAGATATGTGACAATGACAACACTGTCTCGTCCACCTATTTGGGCGCTCTCTCTAAGTGCCAGAAACGGGCCGAGCTGGTCTAATTCATTTTGACGTTTTGGCGAGTTTCCTCTTTGGCTCTTAAGGTGCCGGCATTCTGCGTTGATAGGAAGTTGATTACATGTGATAGGAAGAGATTACATGTGATTCCTTATTGGCACAGGGTGTCCTACAACCTCAAGAAGGTGGCGCAAAGGTACAGTGTCAATATTCTCTTCAATGCACCGTGTAAGTTGGCCAAGATATGCCCTATGCTGACAAAAGCAAAACCCGAACCATGCTTTAAAAAACATGCAGTGCAGTACACGGCTTGCAAAAGTAATGTCGTATATGAGCTACGCCTAAGTTGCCAACAGGTTTATATCGGTCAAACCGGACGGTGTTTTAATGAAAGGGCGCGTGAGCACAATTGGGCCATAAATAACAATGCGGGAGGCCATCTGGCAGAACAGTGTAAGCGTCACAATTGCCGTCCGTATCTTCGTAACACCAGTTTTCTGGCAAGGTCTAGAGGTAGACTAGAACGGGAGTTAGTAGAAGCTTTCTATATTGCAAAGGCCGAGGGAACGTGCATTAGCTGCCCTTCAGTGACGCTTACCGAAAAAGAGATAGCTTTTCTAATGAGATAGGGAGGTCGTGATGTCACGATGGGTTATTCAAGGTTGTATCTATTTAAAATCCTGTTTCTTCAAAATAACATATCGTTGGAAGTAGCGCCTTGTGCGCCGTACATGTTCCTCTTTTAGTCCGCGTCTTCGCAGCGCTGTTTTCTTCAAGTCTGCTATAGACACATTTAGTGAGTTTGATGTCATCGACTACGACGATAGTATTGATACGGCGTGGCAGTGAACGAAGTTAGATGAACGGAACCTTCCGCCAGCGCCTCCCTGATTTAAGTTTGTGTATTTTCGGACACAAGTTGTGAATTTATTATCCCCATGTCACATATATTTCGAAACTGCAAAAAAAGAATGCTTTTCAGATGTGCAATAAGAATAAATGTCATTTCCTGAACGAAGTTATGGAGTTAAATATGTTAAATCGTAAATGTGGGTTAAATATGCTAAAGTGATAACGGCGCGCCCGCCACAGACACCTCCGCGTCGAGCACGGCCTCTTGATGAATAGCCTCTGCAACGAAGTTGCAGCACTAGCTGAGGATTCAACTGTAGAGTGCTGTGATTACAACGAGCTGCACTATGTCGTGACCCGCCGTGGTTGCTTAGTTGCTATGGTGTAGGGCTTCTAAGCACGAAATCGAGTCCCGGCCACGGCGGCCGCATATCGATGGGAGCGAAATGCGGAGGCAACCGTGTACTTATATTAGGCGCAGGTTAGAGAACACCTGGTGGTCCCAATTATTCCGGAGTCCCCCACTACAACGTGCCTCATAAACAAATCGTGGTTTTTGCACGCAAAAACTCCATAATCTCTATACGATGTCGTGGTATGATTCGATATTGTGGTTCGCGGTGCAAGTGCCACTTTGTATGCTTGCTGATGAGTCCATAAGGTTCCGTGGTTCATGAATGGCATGGAGATTTGGCAGGGGAATACAATATTTATCATTATATTAATCACAACATTAAAACATATCGTCACCGATTACACACTTAATCATGTGAAAGATTACTAATGGTATTAACGTCACCAATAATCCCCAAAGGGTGAATATGCCATTCATTTTCTTACCGACGCAAGTTAAAACAAAACTGACTACCATCGACTTTCGTTTTGCCTTTAAAGCATATCATTCAAGTGTGGTGAATACTCGAACGTTCTATCTTTCGGCGCTCATCAATTGAGCTTTAAGAAATGTGTGCTTCAAGCCCTCATTCTTGCGTTTACTATGAAGAAATGCCAAATAGATAGGAAGGAGAAATATTAGGCAAGCTAGATTTGTAGGCTAGATATTTCAATTTGAAAACAGGTCATTCTGACTCTGAATGAGAGCCAGGTACGCCAGAATATACTTGATGATTTACATGCGTCTCTTATAGACACTGTATTTTTGCATACAGGTTTATCGTGCTTTTAACGCTTATAGGTTCAGGAATGCGCTGTCGAGATTCAGGTCAAGTGTTTAAGGCAAATTGTAAAAGAAATGTGACTTAACAAGCTGTGGTATGAAAAAGGCGCTGCGAACGGCGACAGAATTCTGCTAGCAAACGAGGTTTCGGAGGCAGGCTTGGGACTCACGAACGATCACTTCTGGGTTCTTCAAAACCTGGGAATAATTGTAACGCTTAAACTCTCACTCTCTCAGTGATGCATTACTCTAGCGCAAACGGGATCTAAACTAGCCGACATTTAGCAGACTTAGTTTAACTCGAGGCCAACTCTCACTTAAAATAAACTGATTAATAAAAAAATAAGCTGATTTGATTTTCACATACAAATGCAAGTGAAAAATATAAATGTTCTGTTTGGGCCCCCGCAGCGTGGTTGTAAGAACTTTAATATCGTCGCATACAAGAGAGATAACAAATTACACTGACGACTGTGCACATAATATTGACTGAGAATTTAAGAGCACTTACGACACTTGCCGAAAGTGGTATATTAAAAGAACTAACCCTAATAACTAACTTTACAATATGCTAACTTCACTCCAGAGAAGAGATATTGTAATTTCTTAAACTGCGTCTCTCAGACACCCCAGCAAGTAAATATTATACATTATTTTTTAGAATATCTTATAACGTCAAAATGTTCGCGCTTCTTTTACAGAAGTCCTGTATATAAATCAATGTTATGTTGTGGTGCTCTATATCAGATCACTTAACTCCGCTTTTGACATATTAAGTATACAGTATTTGGCTGTTTCCATTGCAGCATTATATTACAAACCGGGCGCTTCATTTATTTCCCGAAGTTTGGAATTAAAAAAAAATATAATTAAATATTGTTCATGCCATTCAATATAAGGTTCACAGACGAAGCTGATTCCGGCAAAAAGAAGAAAAAGATTCACCGACGATTACGATACTCCCTACTGCGAAATTGGAGCGCAGATCTGTGCGTGTTTTGATTTCGCGATATATTAGCTGACGCGGACAACATGTTTCGGGCGGCACATTGCAAATGGAGCGAAGTGTGGCGCGACTGCCTTACTAATCGGAAGATCGCGAGAGGCGCAGCATGAGCGTGACTCATAGCAGCCGCTGCAGACAGACCTCTGCTCATACAGCGCTTTGTTTCTATTTATGGTGTGGGTGGACGCGCTCGCTACATGCACTCGGTGAACAGGCGATGGCGCGCTACTCTGATGCCATCTCGTAGTGGTTGTCGCCGCAGAGCCCATCTTGCGCGGCACTACGCTTCTCACGCTTTCGCCATATACGAGCCGCAGACTGGCAAGAAGAACCCTGGTCCGGCCTTCGATCTAGCTCTGCGTTTAGGAATCCATTTCTTCGTTTCTGGCTTCTCCTGCTTTGGGGGCGTAGGTCAAGTATCGGGTGGTATTCTCTTTGCCCAGCTTGTAATTTTTCGTTACTCTTTTCTTTATGTGTTTTTGTGTTAGCCTTGCTTGATGTCTGTATCATCACCGGGCTACGGGGATTCCCCGTGGTCAGCCTCGGTAGCTCCTCATGAGCTGCCGCCGCTGGAGTTTTTTCTTCGCAGTGGAGCCGGCAATGCTCCAAAAAGGTACCAACAGAGTCGGTTATAATTACATGTGCTGGGACGATGCGGCCAACAGAAATTAAGGTCTGGCCCCTAATTTACAAGGTAGAAGCTCTGGCTCCACGCATTCTACAATGCAACAAGTGTTGGTGATTTGGTCACAGCGTTAGCGGCTGCAGATCTGCACCCCGCTTCCGTACTTGTGGAGACAACCACAATTTTAGTGATTGTTCGTCATCAGAAGAGAAATGTTGTCTCTGTGGTGGTGGTCACCCCGCTAACTACTCGAATTGCCCTGCAAGATCACAGGAAATGCAAATTATAGATGTCATTGAAAGGAGACGCTGCTCACGACGTGATGCTGCTGTTGAGGTTCAGGGTAGACCTAGGGGATGTGCAGGAGTGACAGCCCGTCAGCAAATGCTTGCAGACTCAGCCCTTTCCGATTCTATTGCGACAGCGGTCGAAAAAGCGTTGTCAAAAGCAATGGAACAATTAACGTTAAACTTGTCAGAGACGCGAGCTCAAGTGCTGACTTCACAAATGATTCAGCTGTTCAGTCCTTTAACGAGTTTTAATGCTAGCTCGCAGATTCTTTCACAGACCCTAACATCGAATGCTCAACAGCTAATGGATCCCTTATCAGTTAATGTAGAAGACGCAAACAATGCGAGGCCATCAACTTCTACTCAGCAGACCGACAACGGCTGCTTGTCTGGATCAGTGTCGGAAAACAACCAGGATGTAGAAATGGACCTCCCGACCCTCAAACGCACAAGATCACCTAACGATAACTGTGCCGCACTCAAAAAACAAAAAGTTTGTGAAAGATAGTTGTTCCAAGTCAGATTCTAATTCTAACTCTTCCAGCTCTGTCCCTGAATCAAAAGCCGCAAAGTGCGGTAAAGACAGTATCTCGAAGAAAGATTTTCTAAACGACAGTATTTTAGAGCAAGTGGTCTCTAAGGTAGGCATTAATTCATCATAGGTTATTTAAAGGTATTACAGTGGAACTGCCGTTCCATTATTTCAGCAGCTACCAGTTTAATATATTTTTGTTCACAACTTGCTCCCGACATTATTCTTTTGCAGGAAACTTGGCTTTCCAACGGCCAAAATTTTCATAAAAAAATTATCGTTTATTTCGATGGGATCGTCCATCAAGAGGCGGAGGACTTGCTTTCTTGATAACAACTAAAATATGCCACAAAGTAAAAGTTTCCTATCAGTATATGTCTAAAGAGTGTGAGATAATAGCAATAGATGTAACTATTCCTGGTTGTTCCCCATTTTCATTAGTTAATACATATTTTCCCACAGGCGTGCATGATACTCGTTTCCTCGATACCGTTGTCAAATCTTGTAGGAAAGAAATTGTGCTAGCCGGAGACTTTAATTCTCATCATGTGTCTTGGGGTTTCAAAACGGACTCATGTGGAAAGCAATTGTCGGACTGGGCAATTAGTCAAAATTTTTGTTGCTTAAATACGAATTCAGCTACCTTTATTCAGGGCCTTTCTAAATCAGCATTGGATCTTACATTTGCCAGTTCAGGAATCGCCGTAACTTCCTAGTCTACTGTCGACTCAGCCTCAACTAGTGACCATCTTCCTATTAGGTTTCATATTGTCTGTCCTGTTATTCCCCTGGAGTCTCCGACGCGGACTTTTGTCAACTACCAGAAATTTCAGAGTGCCTTGAAAACGGTCCTCAACTCCCAGAAAACGATACCCAATGACATCAAAGCCATGCGGCTTTGCGCTGTATTAAAAAGTTCCTTTAAAAAATCCCAATTTAATGTTAACATAAGCAAAGGTAATACCTCTCCTTGGTGGAATTTGGATTGCACGCGGGATTATAGAAGACGAAAAGCCGCATGGAAGAAATTACTTTACAATCAGTGTCCGAGTAACTGGAGTGATTATAAATTCGCAGCTGCTGCGTTCAAGAGAACAGTAACGAATGCCAAATGCGAATATGACGAAAAACATCATGACTTCCTCTCTAAGCCCAGCAACAAAAAAGCTCTGTTCAGATTCCTGCGATACAGAAAATTCATACCGACACGACCGAATACTGAATCGATAATTCTTTCACCACGCGAGATATCTGCTTCATTAGAATTCATAGGAAAGGGCTTAGCTCAACTCTTAACATCACGTTTACCGAATGGGCCACTAAGGCCCCCCACCGCCGATGACTTTGGGGAAGTCACAATGTCAGAACTGCCTAATGTCGTTGGGTCTCTGCCTGCCTGAGCTCCAGGTCCTGACGCCATTTCCAATGCCATGCTAAAATTGTTGTTTGAAATGTCTCCTGACGACATTCTGAATACAGTAAATTATTCTCTACAAAATTCATTGATTCCACAAGAATGGAGGACAGCCAAAATTATTCCGTTGCTTAAAAAACAAGGAGCCGGCTACAATCTTGACTACATTAGGCCTATCTCTCTTACGTCAAATATGGTAAAACTAATTGAAAGAGTTTTATATGATCGTATGATGGATCATATATACCAAAATTCGTTACTGAGCACATGCCAAATAGGTTTCTGGCCCGGTCTGTCCATTTGGTGTGCGCATGCAGATTTAGAAAGCCGCATCCAACTTGCTCAACATAGAAAAGAAGTGAGTGCTTTAGTGACTCTTGACATCGCAAAAGCTTATGACAGCGTTGAGTACTCTCTACTGCTAGACAGATTACAGTCCTACAATTTTCCTAGATATATAACGGCATGGATTTTTGAATTTATAAGAAACAGAAAATTTCATTGTTTTCAAAACGGTGTTTCTTCAAGGCAGTTCGATCAGACAAGAGGGGTGCCCCAGGGGGCTGCTCTGTCTCCTGTGCTATTTAACCTATTGATGGGTTCAGTTCCGCTGCACCACGATGTAAGTCTGTATATCTGTATATCTATATGTATATGTATATGTATATGTATATGTATGTATATCTATCTAGAGACATCAATTCTCTTCACCTGTCTTTGAAAACGTATCTGTACTCTACAGACGTGGCTTCACGATCTACATCTATCCCTTAACGTAAGGAAAAGTGCAGTCCTTGTTTTTCCGTTTTCCGGGCCGTTACAGTTATCATTAGTATATGAACAAAGAACCATTCCTCAGGTAGAGTCAATTAAATACTTGGGTATCATATATGACGGAAAACTTAACTGGCGTTCTCACATAAAGAATATTGGAACGAAGGGGACACGAGCCGTAGGTCTACTACGTAGAATTAGTAACGGACGTTCTGGTATGCGAAGCGACACACTAATTATGATTTATCGTATGTATATACGACTGCTTCTAGAATTTGGCTGTGTTTTATTCTCTGGAAGTGCAAAATATAAATTAAAGCCCCTTATTCTGTTAGAAAGAGAAGCTCTTCGACTATGTTTAGGTCTCCCTAAATTCGTTGCTAATAATGTATTATACCAGGAAGAGCGCCTACCTACCCTTCACACGCGATTCCGCATGCTTACGGTTCAAACCTACTTAAGAGCTTATGAATCTTTGCTACGGCGGGGACAATATGCATTTATTAGTGAACCAAATCCATTTTTTTAGAACACGTGGTCACGGTTGCATACCCCACAAGTTGTATTTGTGCAAGCACAATTAACACCTTTAAATGTTAGCCTTAGAGAAATAATTCCGCTTCATAGCTCTACAAGAGTGCTCAAAATTGAATTTGCTGACATTTTTCCTAACAATGCAAAATTTCTGCCCACAACATATTTGAATGACCGTTTACAAGAATATTTGGCCCGTTTCAAAATAAATGTAATAGCGACTGATGCTTCTTCGTGTGAAGAGAAGGCAGGCGTGGGTATCCACTCACCATCCCTTGATTGGTCTTTTTCACTTCGCCTACCAGATTACACACCAATTTTTCATGCCGAACTTCTGGCAATAGTTCTTGCCTTGAGGAAATTACCCGTTGATACTACAAGTGTTATTATTATTACAGATTCTCTATCTGTATGCTGCGCACTTACTGCGTCTACAAAATCGACAGCATTGGACACGTTTTATTCGTTAGCTCCACCTCATTTAACTTTAGTTCATACGGTATGGGTCCCTGGCCACCGAGACATTCATATTAATGAAATAGCCGATTCCTTGGCCCGAGCTTCTTTAACAGGCCCTGTGCTATCTGTGCTGCCGGCAACGGCGCGCGTCACTGCAGCCAGATAATGACAATTTTCTTTGAGCGAAGACAAAAAAGCCCTGTCATTAGCAAAATGCACATATTTTTCGCACCTAAATTATTCTTGGAACCGGAAATGGTGTCCTAACCGGAAATTCGAAGTTTCATTTACTAGGCTTCGTTGCCGTATTCCAACACTTAATTTTTACTTGCACAGGTGTGGTCTGGCGGTATCCCCTCTATGCTACCTCTGCAATGAACCGGAATCTATAGATCATTTTTTATTATCTTGCCGGCAATTTTCTGTTCACCGAAAACTATGTCTAGAAATCCCACTTCAAAATTTAGGATTACCTTTAAACAGCACTACTATTCTCTCCCTTGGAGCAACAGTATTGGGATACAGCCACAGGAACGTATGCCTAGCCATCTATAATTTTCTATGTGGCACAAAAAGAATGCCTTGTCTTCTTAGTCTCCACAATTGATTTACTTCTACTTTAGTCTACGAAATTAAAAAATATAAAAGCACAAATACACAGTTGAAATCCTTCTAGTATTGTTGTTCAAAAATTTAGCTTACCCAAGTTTAAGTATATGTTTTTTAATAATTTAGTATTCCTATCAACGCAAGGTTTACAATAGTATTGATCACTAGTTTTACTCATGTATTCACAGTTTATTTTTCATCTTGGATTATATATATTTATTTTACTTTTTGTGTTATTAACCAAAATCTTCTATTCATCCAATCATATTACCGCCCGATTCGTGGCCATTTATTGAGGATTCATCATCATCATCATCATCATATCCTCTTCCTCCACTTTCCGCTCCTGCTCCGCTTTCCTCCTCGCGCTCTCTTGGCTGTCGCCGTCTTTCATTGCTCGCTGTGCTAGTTCGCTCGGTTACCCCGAGGGACGGCACCGACGCGAAATGCAGGAATGGGCGCCCAAGAGCTGCGCTCTAAACACTTGCACGTTGTATAATGTGGTAATCGCGATGAAGTGCAAGGTAGCAGTACTACTACTTTTCGGAGAGCCTTAATTGGCCGACGCTGACTACGGAATTTTCTAACCAATGCATAGCTACAACTTTGACTCCTGATGCTAGGATGAACAGACGGGCATTGCGCCGCTATTTTTGAAAGCTACTTGCTTTGCGGTAACAGAGGGGCAGGCTCTCTATCTCTGCCTTTTACCTCACGCGTTGCCATTTGGAATATTATCATTGCATAAATGCATGGAGATCTCTTCATAGTGCATTGCATTACGTTTCCTTGTCTTGCCGTGATAACGACTTCAAACTGTGACAGCGCATAAGGAAGGAAAGAGAAAACGTTTTTAAAGGCCAGCACTAAGGCCCAGTAAAGAAGAGTGCTTGCTCCGCTAAGGCCCGTTGTTGATGCGCCGCACCAGAGTGAAGCCAAGCACTCCAGGAAGGAGGGGGAGGTTAAGGCAAATAAGGAGAGCTAATGGCAGTGTTACATGAGTACATAACGTGTTGTGTATCTCCCCTTATTTCCGGAGAGTTGGGGCAGTGAGCTGTGCTACGCTATCTGAAGTTGTAGGTCATTAGTGGGGGGAGAAGAGTGTTAGTTTGAACTTTGCGAAGGACATGTGTTTGTACCAGAACGAATGTCTAACACTCCTGTCATTGTTCTGTAAGATCATTGTTCGCAGGGCATTTGATCCATATCTATACACACGTGCGTCATAACGAGGTTTGCCTATAGATGGTTGTGAAAGAGATGTTTGGAAAATGCACGACGGGTAAGTATGAGGAACAAAGCAGAGACATTCGAACAATAAATTATCAAAAAGAGAAGTAAAGCCAATCCTAAAGTTAATGCACTCTTCGGCATGCACCAAACCTGCACTTACGGGACTATTGCAAACATTGTGACGCTGCAGAAGCGTGCTTTTCCGATGAGACTCGTATCCCGGTGATTGTCGCCTTCGTGAGACTTTAAGCTTCTTCGTGTCGATCTGTTTAGAAAGAAAGCACTACAACGCCATGCCTCTCAAGGGCATTCATTGTGTCGCACTTACCTTGAGCCGCCGGAGCGCGAGTGAGGCAGGTGTGACGTCACGCCACGTGATTCGTTGCGGGAAGGCGTCGCAGCTGCGCTCATCCTGAGCATCTCCGCTGCGGTACCATGAGACTAGGTGAGGTTTAGAGGGTTAAATATAGTCCGACGTACCGTGAGTGCGCACACATGTTACGTCACGTTGGCGAGAACAGCGTCTATAACGCAGTGCACCGCCTATAGATGCGCCACTGATAGCCACCTAACTGGCGCTTCTAATAGTACGTTCGGGAGCAGTAGCAGACTACAACCCTTTGCAGCAAAAATGGCTAAATTTCGCGGCTGCGATTTCTCCTTTGTTCGGGTGCCAGACTGCTTCTTTTCGGGTGACAGCTGTACCGAAGACGCTGGCCTCTGTGTGAGCGGGTTTGAACACGATGTTACCGGTGCTTGGGACAACACGGTCCACATACGCGCCAGGTGGGTACCGCAGACAAACGCCATGAACCCCATTTACACGAAGTGGAGCTCGTGTTAACTAGCCGCTAAATTTTGTTGATTAATGCGATGTCTCGATCGTTTCTTTTAGTTCTACTCTTACCGCAGTGCTGCGTCTGTACCTCAGTAATAAGCACTCGTCGTTAATGCAGACTTAAATCTCAAACAAATCCGCACGGTGCGATGTCTGCACGTTGTGATCTTTCTGTCGATGAATACATGCGACATCGCCGAATAAGTGCAGTGAAAGTTGCCTCAAGAAGAGTTATTGCGAATTTATTGAAGGAAACGCGTGCACTAGTCCACGAAGTCGCCAAAAACAAGGGTTAATAAGAACGCGTGTTAGCGCTTTACCGCCGATGCAATACTGCTGCATACGCCGATGAAGTGCCGTTCCGCTGCAGTTTTTTGCAGTTTCAAATTCCCCAAGGGAGCTGCTTGGAAACGTACAAAGCTAAAGTCTGACCAACTTTTCAGTACTTTTTTAAGTTTTACTAGAGAGATGCCACATGATATATATATAGGCAGATCAGCGCCAGTCAAAGTAGATGAGCGCTGGCGGCAAGGCCGGGTTTAGTACTCTGCGGCGTAAGCATGATAAGAAAGAATTCAGTTGTATACAAAATTCACATACAAAAAAGGACCTACGTTGTGAAGCAAACAAATGAATCGGCGTGATATGTCTGCTCAGACAGCATCGAGGTGTAATGATTTCCCAAACGTGACGCGGAATTTTGGGGGAAAATGGAACAAAAATGCCATTAGCAATTATCGCCCTGGACTACCTATTTTCTAAACATATCCCCCCCCCCCCCTCAAATAAAGAAACACAATATTTAAGATGCCCTAGGGCGAAAAGAATAAATCTGTTAAAGAAGCACATGCTGGGTATCATTCCGATAAGCCACAGCGTGATTTAGACCTTTCGCAAACGAGGCAGGGTGAAAACCTCACATCTAAAAAAAATCAATGACAGTTATGCATGAAGCACCAGTTCAACATGCCCGAAGCCACACATAAAATAGATGCTAAACCATGAAGTGCGCAACAGCTGGTGCGAGGATTTACCAGGCGGCATAAAACCAACAATTTCAGTTCTTGCAAGTTCAGTAGCTTTAACAAATAACACAATGCGCTCGTGCATTCGTGTTGCCTAGCTAGCGCAACGTGGTAAAGAAGCAGCATACAGTAGAAGCGGCAAACGGCATTCAGAACTTTTGGATCACCCCGTTCAAGTCCGTTTTTCGTCTGGACTAGAACAGCACCGAGGCCAGGTTACTGGTGTCAGTACGGATTTCTGTATTGGCGTGCTCGTCGAAGTGCGCAAGCATCGGTGGCGACTGCATGCGTCGTTTGAGTTCTTCAAATGCGTCGGCATGCCGCATTTCCCACTTGAACTCGACATCACATTTAGTTAGACGTGTCAACGGCTCGGCAATGCGTGAAAAGTCCTTGACAAAGCGCTTGTAGTAGGCACACATGGCAAGGATTCTACGCACTGCCTTGTTGTCGACGGGCTGCTGGAACTTTGATATGACGGTTGTCTTCTGTGGGTCGGGGTGGACTCCAGATTCGCTGATGACGTGGCTCAGGAACAGACGCTCATTTTAGGCGAAGCGACACTTTTCCGTCTTCAGAGTGAGCCATGATGACTTGATGGCCTTTAGTACTTTGCAGGCCACCTAAGGTGATTGTCGAAATTTCCGGCGAAGACGACGACGTCATCCAAGTAAACAAGACAGGTCTGCCACTTGAACCCTGCTAACACCGTTCATCATGCCGCGCTGGAACGTTGCAGGCACCGAACACAGTCCGAATGGCATGACCTTGAACTCGTAGAGGCCGTCTGGCGGGATGAAGGAGGTCTTTTCGCGATCTATCTCGTCAACTTCTATTTGCCAGTATCCAGACTTGAGATCCATCGACGAGAAATATGTAGCCTGGTGTTCACAGCGCAAACGTAGACCGGACACGAGAAAGAAGACGACACCACTAGCGCTAACTTTCAACAACGTTTATGTTATTTCCACAACGTTTCCAGGATGGTAAACCAACAAGCCCAAGCTGCTATTCTAGCGAAATATTTAGCGCTGCAGAGCCGATCCAATGCGTCGTGTATCCATGGGAGGGAGCCCATCTTCGTCCTTCTTCGTGATCTTGTTAAGTCGATGATAATCGACGCAGAAACATATGATTCCGTCCTTTTTGTTCACCAAGATTACAGGATATGCCCACGGGCTTTTCGACGGCTGGATGACGTCGTCGCGCAGCTATACGTCGACTTGTTGCCTAATAGCCTCACGTTCTCGCAACGAAACTCGGTAAGGGCTCTAGCGGAGTCCACTCCGCTAGAGCCCTTACCGGTCTCTTATGGTCGCCCTTATGGTCGAGCGGACTATTCGGTTATTATGCGATGCTTTGCGACTGGTATTTGTAGAATCCTCGATGACGTCGAAAAGCAGTCTTTGTATCGTCGAAGCAGACTACTGAGCAGTTGCTGCCTAATCATGGGGAGACTTGGATTTATGTCGAAGTCTGGTTCGGGAACTAAGTTCGTCAGAGTAGTTGCGGCAGAATCCGAGAGGATAAACGCATTGCTGGTTTCCAAAATGTCCTATTTGTATGCGATCGTCGTGCCTTTGTTGATGTGCTTGAACTCCTGCGTGAAGTTTGTCAGCAACACTTCCGTTGTTCCTCCGTGCAGTCGAGCGATCCCCCTTGCGACGGAAATTTAACGGCCGAGCAGTAGATGTTGGTCGCCCTCGATGACGCCTTCTACATCATCGGGTGTTTCGGTGCCGACGAAAATAATAATGCTGGAGCGCTGCAGGATGCTCACTTAATCTTCGATCACACTCAAGGCGTGGTGATACGAAAGTTCTCCGGCGGTGTCGCTTGATCTTGCGACAGCGTTATCCATTTCGACTTCAGGTCGATGATTGCATGGTGTTGGTTCAGGAAGTTCATGCCGAGAGTGACTTCTCGTGGACACTGTTGGAGGATAACGAAAGTGGCAGGGTAAGCCCGGTCATAAACTGTAATTCTTGCCGTGCACATTCCAGTCGGCGCAATGAGGTGTCCTCCAGTGGTCCGAATTGAGGGCCTTCCCATGCAGTCTTAACTTTCTTCAACTGGGCGGTGATGTGTCCACTCATGACGGAGTAATCGGCCCCTGTGTCCACTAAGACGGTGACTGCATGGCCGTCGAGAAGGACGTCAAGGTCGGTGGTTCTTTATCTTGCGTTGTAGTTAGGTGTTGGCGTCGGATCACGACTGCGTCGCGTTGACATGTGGCTGGTACGTGGCGTCGTCAGGTCGTCTTTCGCCGGCGTATTCTTTGCTTCGAGACTTCGTCGGGACGACGGCGTGTTGTTGTTATGTCTTCGAGATAGTTTCTTCAGCGTGTTCGTCGGTGACGGAAGATCTTCGTCAGTTCGACGAACAACAACCGCACCTCCATCAGTTGCTGCTTTTAGTTTTGCGGATAAGGGCTCGCAGAGCGGCCCCGGGCTGGGCCAGTGTGTGGACGGCGCTGTGGCGACAGGTAGTGGCCTGGTGATGGTGAAAGGGACGGTCGTTGAGAGCTCCACTGAGTGTGGAGAGGTAGTCGGCGATATTGCGAGGGTGTTCACCTTGCTGCGGGCACGGAGCGTTGATGGCGAACCCTCGTAGTCCCATTTCTCGGTTTGGGCATCGGCGGTAGACATGTCCGGCTTTCCCGCAGTGATAGCAGAGCGGGCGGCGGTCGGGGGCGCCAAATGTCCGTCTTCCTCGGGTGACTGTGCTGGTCGACGGGCGGGCGTACTGGCGGCGGAGGCGGTGGACGACGGAATTGCGGCGCTACAGGGCCCTGGTGCGGTCGCGGAGGGGGGGCATTGGCGACGGGGGACGGCGACGTAGGTCATCACTTCCGGCACAGGAAGCGATGATTCGGGCATCACTTCGGTAACGCCCAGTGACCATCGAAGTTCGCCCTTGATGATTTCAGTGACTGAGTACACCTGAGGTTCCGATGAAGGAAACATATTGCACAGTTCTTCGCGCACAAGGGCCATGGTGGTCTCTTCGAGATCACCGGAGCCCAATGCTTGCATGGCGAACTGCGGCGTGAGCACTTGGCAGTTATATTGCCTAGCGCCCATTTCTAGAGTTTTCTCAATCGTCGTTGCCTCTGTCAAGAATTCAGCTACGGTCTTCGGTGGGTTCTGAGTCAGTCCGACGAAAAGTTCATGCTTTACGCCTCGCATCAAGAAGTGCACTTTCTTCTCTTCGGACATTTCCGGGTCGGCGTACCGGAACAGGCGCGTCATCTCCTCAGTGAAGATCGCTATGGTCTCGTAGGGTTGTTGTACTCGGGCTTCTAGCATAGCTACGGCCCTTTCCTTGCGCACGACGCTTGTAAATATCCGCAGGAAGTCGCTACGGAACAGGTCCCATGTAGTCAGGGTCGGCTCCCGGTTCTCAAACCAAGTTCTGACGGCGTCTTTTAATGCCGCAGCTTGTCATCGGAGTCCCAGTCGTTGAAAGTCGCGATTCGTTCATAGGTCTCCAGCCAGGTTTCTGGGTCTTCAGATGATGATCCATGGAAAGTCGGTGCCTCCCTGGGCTGTTGCAGAACGATGGCGGATGCTGCGGCTGCCATTTGGGTTGTCTTGGCCACAATCTTCTTGATCTTCTCAGGTAAAAGTCGGTGCTCCGGGGGCAGCTGTTGTAGTAGGTGGCTTGCTCAATGGCGCGGGACTATGTTGGTGTTCTCTTTGCGGTCCGGGGTCGGATCACGGCTTGTCGGGGGCGTCTTGTGCATGAACGAAAAGCACCTCCACCAGATGTCACGTGCTAATGACGTATAAAGAACACAGTGGCAATGCTGTGAAAGACGAAACTAACATTTATTGGGCGAACCTGAGCCCAAAAAACAGGCTACGCTTAAAGGGAAGCTGAAGAATTTTCCAGAAAAAATGAGTGAAGAGCTGTACGTAATGGTTTTTGACCATCCGAATCCGAATATCGCATCGAAATTGCGCGAAAGAAAGCGCAAACAGATTTTATTTCGACGAAAAGTGCTGCAGCAGTCTCGGGGCAGCTCGCGTGCCTCGTTTCCGCCTGTGATTGGTCGGGCGTCTCATGACGTCAACAATGGCGTTCGTCCACACCGACCGCTGCCGCCACGCATCAAGCACGGTGCCAGGTGGTTTGGCGCTGTGGTTTGGTGAGACGGTAATGGTAAATTTCAAGAGCTTGCGTTTCTCTGAGGAGTTAGACGTTGCTCCCGACATGTACGCAGCGCACCTCTCCAAGAAGCAAAAGATGCTGGTAGCAGGCAGTGCTTTCTACGCGAACGAAAGCGAAGTGTTAGCATCTCCTCGTGTTAGAAATGTTCTTTGGTGAGCATGTTTTTTTGAAAAGCTGTATACAGCGATCCAGTGAGTTCGTTTACGGGCAAACAACTGTACTGTTATGTTCCTGCATGCCTCCTCGTGGAACGTAAGCGGGGATGCGATCGTCGCCATTTGTGCGCTGCCCCAAAGCTGTCGGCAATCTACAGACGATTTACATGCAGGAAAAGTTTCCCGGCTCTTGTAGCACGTGTAGTGACCTTCATCAGTGGCCCATCCGCACCCTACTCGTAACCGGAGCCGTAAAGGCAGTGAATTCCATCGGCTACGTGAGACAGCCGCTTTCTCTCTGTGCTCGAGGGGGAGCGCCGGCTTTCAGACACATGCAAACTTCCCACTTGCGCTACGTTATGGTAGCTGCATGTAGGCTGTTTCATAACACACGTGCGAATAGAAAATTAACTGCGGTTTGCGGCGAAACCTGCGTCAATTGAGTGGGAGATAAACACGTACCTTCCGTTGAGTGTGCTAACACGAAGGAGCTAGCAGTAAATCAAAATCCAGGTTTGGACGAGTTCATGTACTCATAAGGTCTTCCAAGACTATAGTTACCATCCGTCCGCCCGCACCCGTCTCGCCTATGCATGTTAGCCTGCTAGCAGCAAGTCGTACTCTCACTCATTCACGCATTATTGATAAACTCTGATAGTAATCGTCGTCACGCACGTGGTTAGAGCACAGTACTGTTGTTCTTTAGCGCTTGAAGTTCTTTTGATTCACAGCAGCCTCCCACTTAGCTGCAAGCTTCTTGTCTTGCGGGAAGTAATGGAACATCGTCGCGGCCGCTGGTGTGCATGCAACCGGCTGCACAGAACGCCGACATGATCGGCGTACCACTTCAATTGATGCTGCGCACGTCAGCTATCACATGCAAACAAAGGAATGCAGGGTCGAGAAGCAGATTATGACGGCACGCACGCAGAAACAAGCGCCGTCAGGCACGGTCGCGGAGACTGCGAAGGTACGGAACACCAGTGTTGACGTCACTACGACGCGGTTTTTGGTCTCCGCTCGCATCGTCAGCGTCAGCAGCAGAGCGCGGCGCTCGACGCGGGGCGGAGCGAGGGCGCAATTTTAACCGGCGATTACGTCGCTCCTAAGTGAAAAATCCTACCCAAAATTTTACATGTTTGATTTATAAGGTTCCCGCATCCGTATATGAGCATCTTAGTGAATTCGACAAATTCTTCAGCTTCCCTTTAAAGAACGGCGGGAGCGGCGAACACAGTCGGCGATCGTAAAAATCTGATCAGCTGGTCAGGCGTGTCGGCTTCTTTGCATCAGTCGTCGAATGTTCCAGAGTAATCGCTGTGATCCGCGTGTCTTCCACAAAGTTCTACACTATTCGCGTCGCGCATACATGCAATAGATTACACAAGGTTCGGTGACAGACCGCGGAAGGAACCATCGATAACATTCCAGAAACTTCCGATACATGCAGGCGTGTCTTACGCTGTGCGATAACATTTGTTAGGTAGTGAAACGTGGTCGCTCGATAAAGATAAACAAGTACACGTGTCGCTATAATTTATTTGCGATAAAACAACGCAGCAGGCGCCCGCTAGAAGCGCTGGTTATTATTTCTACAGTTACTAAATTGGGAGAAACAGGAAAGCAGGTTCTCGTCTTTCCTTACCGATCAGGGCTTCACCATAAGCGTTTCTAGCATGTTCTTAATGCGGATTAGGGAATGTTATGCTCAAGCAATAGGAGCAGGCGGACAGCGCTTTTATCTTAAACAGAATTATACGGTGCAAAAACGAGACACGGCCGCCTCTATCTGTGTCTCATATTTGTGGAATTATTTTGTCATGTACGAATAAGGCCAAGCTGTTGTTTATACGTTTCAACTTCCATTTTCATAATTTTACTAAAACCATAGAGTTAGCTTAGGGCTCTAGTTGAGCGTCGTGGTTCTCCCTGAAAATACCAGAATGGTGCCTGGTCTTGTTATTGTCGAGTTTTACATGGTTCTGCCAGGTCTTTCGATTGTGCAGGACATGCAGCTGAAAGGAATGTGTGCCGCACGAGCAGGAACACGCAGTTGAATGAGGGCCAATCGCCTGATGATGAGAACAGCACAGTTGATCAGTTGATCAGTCAAGACAAATTGACTGCTGAAGTTGAAGTTGAAGAGCACAACAAAAGCCGGAACCAAATCCTCAAACCTTTTCGTTCAAGTTTGGGATTGGATGGTGGTCTATGATTGTCCAGCTGCCCGCTCTCATGAACCGTTCTTACTTATGAAATGCTTTGTTAGTACGGCTCCTGTGGTTTTGTTAAACAAGAAATCAAGCACTGATGCGGTGAAAGTAAAAACGAAAACTCACAACCATGAAGGGTCGAGTGGTTGTTCGTGTGTTCTAAATGGCACAACCCATATTGGGCTATCGACCAGAATCCTGTGGTACGGGGGTTCAAGAAAATAAACTAACATTGACGAAAATATTTTCAAAGAACGTTATGAACGGGAAAATATATAAATTAGGAGTAAATGATTCAGATATAAAAGGAATAATGGCTGGTGAAGGAAGATGATAATATGAAAAGAAGAAAATTTGACGTGCGACTCAGAAGAACCCAGAGAAGAAGAAGAAGACGAAGAACAAGGTCATGACTGTGGAAAGCACAAGTAAGAGAACGCAAAAAATCTGCAAGAAGACGAGTGCTGTGCCGACCAGCGTCGTCCTTATTCTCTTTCTCAGCGGTGGAGGGTACGCCGGTAAGTTTCCGCAGCCAGAGCAGCTGACTCATTGTGAAAGTGCAGCTGGCCGTTTCACTGCGGCACAGATGAATGAGGTGGGTAAGGAGCAAGCAGCTCGGGAGCTACGATGGACGCCGCATTGGAGGGTCTTGGAGTAGGTTTGACCAACTGCACCTTACCTTTCGCCACTCCGCGCCTTTCACCTAACACTCGGTACACGACTGCTCTTGTATTCTTTCCGCGGTATAGAAGTAAACCGAGTATCACGATAAAAATGTTAATATACCTTTTTGTGGCATTCAAGATTGCATCGTAAGAACAGCTATCTGGTGAATCAACGTGGTAGTCAAAACGTGCCCACTGCAATAAAGAAAATTGGGAAGCCGTAGGAAATCTAGTCCGTCTTTTCCAACAACCAAAATAACATTGTTTTGAAAAGGTGTACTAGTGAATAACCACATCATCGCACGCAGAGGAACTTGGCCCTTTCATCCGGAACTACGAGTTGCTGTCATATGAAACCCAGCAACCGAGCAACGACAGCGTCCGAAGGTTCAAGCGTGCTGCAGACGAGTGGTCCGGCGCTGCGCGTGTTCGTTTCAAGGCCCTTGGAAGGTGAGATATCCTCGAGAGAAAGAAGCCAAGCATTAAACGTTCTCGAAGTTCTTCTGAAGTTCTTCCGAAGTGATCCGGCTAGCAATTATGAGGGACGTAAAACAATATGGCAGTAAATAAAGAAAAGCGCAATGACCTCAGCGACATATTTTACCCACCTACCTTGTTTTTATCATTACATTAAGTGTTAGAATGCACCACAGGCTTTTATGATACTCGTAATATAAACCGCAAGAGATATCAGTTCACACAATGACGTCGGGCCTTATTGTCAGGCGCGTTCGGGTTAAATAAATTCCTTTGCTTCAAGTCACTATGTAGACAAGAAACACCCGCCGTGGTTGCTCAGTGGCTATGGTGTTAGGCTGCTGAGCACGAGGTCGCGGGAGCGAGTCCCGGCCACGGCGGCCGCATTTCGATGGGGGCGCAATGCGAAAACACCCGTGGTACATAGATTTAGGTGCGCGCTAAAGAACCCCAGGTGGTCGAAATTTCCGAAGTCCCCCACTGCGGCGTTCCTCATAATCAGAAAGTGGTTTTGGCACATAAAACCCCGTAATTTAATCTTTTTTGTAGACAAGAAACAACATTATTTATTACTTTGAGAAAAGTGTTTGCTTGGAGCTGAATTAGCACAAGAAAGATACCATATATTCCCCGGCTTCAGCGTAATACGTTCAAATTCTTGATTCCAACAAAGGAGCTTGTATCATCAATTAACACTGAGTCATAGCCATCCTTCTGAGGACGGAGGCGTGAATCGCAAAAGACATCGCCTGGAATGAAACATGTTACCTAATATTTGTCAGCGCACAGTAGAAATGGATGTCAAACTATTTTTTGGTCCGTTATAAAAGGAAGCATTTTATTACGCACGAATGAGGGAGTACAGAAGGAAAACAGGCACTGAACATCTGGCCTCATAGAATACATGGCAGAAAGTACGGGAAAATTAACTGTGCATTATTTTAGGCGACGGTGTAGGATGCGCTTCTCTGCACGCTGACTTATTCGCTAATATCACGAAGCTACAACTTTATTGGTACAACCTTGGTTAGCGTGTATGCCAGCATCAATTCATTTTCGCACATATAAGACAGTGAATGGAAGTGTTGAAAAACTGGACATATAACAGACATGTACTATTTCTTATGACAGGAGGCACACACAACTCAGACAAACGATTCGAGAGAAAGTAAATGCTTGTCGATGTGCTTTGTAGATTTCCGATCAAATTTCGTTACGTTAGGCCAAACAGGAAAGAAATAAGATCTTGCTGGGGAAGGGTGGGTGAAGCATAGATCAATAAATGTAGGTCATGATCAGCAATGCCATTACATGTATTCGAGGGCCCCTTTTGAACAGTTATACGCACGGTGCGTATAACTGCGAAACACGTCCGTCGGTACAAGTCGCCGACCATCAAGGTTGATTTTATCTCATAGCATACATGCGTAGTTGAAGGCAATCTTCTCTGCCCACCGAATATTGGACAGATTCTCTTTGACTTGAACGTTATAAACATCACCGAATGCCACTACCATTTATAATGTTGATTTCACTGGCATAATTGGCACACTAATAACTACAAAAGCAGTTATGAACGTAACCCCAAAGTTGTATACAACACCGTTGCAACACGCCAAGTTTTATATCCATGCCCTTTCGACATTTATTTCCAGAGAGTTTCGCCTCCTACTGCACCCGGATCTATCCTCGTTTTCCGACGACTTTGTCATGACCACGGCGACAGGCGCCGTGGACGTCGACCTTTCGCACATCGTCTCCGGTCACGTGGAAGGTGGGTCCGAACTTCATGCGGTTGTTACGGGCGATGGGGTTGGGAGATGCAGAGCAGCACAGCAAACAGATTTTAATTGCTCCAAACTCAAAATAAAACTCACTCAAACTAAAACACAATGAAGAAATACTAACACTTATGTTATACCTACTTAATGATCGCTAAACATGTCCTTATTGCCTGCTACGTTAGTCCTTGGTGCTTGCTACGCGAAAGTCAGGCCGCCCTAGTCTATGGCTGCGACGCAACCAGAAAGGACCATTCTTACTGACTTTTGTCGTCGCACGTATCTTACGAGTCCGAAGCGTGTCGGATCTTCATTATAGTCGGTGTTCTCGCCGATTCCGTAAACGTTGCTGCCTTGGCGTTGACCAGTCAACTCGTCCGTCTCTGATGCCGGTATCCCGAACTCCTTCGGTGACGAGGCACTCCGGCCTCACCGGTTAGGCCTATCTCCGGGTTCCGCCGCTACTTCTTCGAGTGCCGGCGAGACGCCCCGGGGACTATCGTACCTGTTGGTCGGCCTCTGAAATGGGATCCTTCCTGGAGTGCCCGGCACTGCCGTGAGCAGCTGCAGCAGGTCCAAGGAGCCTCGCTCGAACGTCGCCGAGTTCGATGACCACAACCCTGGGCCGCCAGCGTCACGGACTTGACCAACCCTCCATGGATCCCGTGGCCAGTGCGATGCTGACACTACAACCTTCTTGGCCCAGAGTCACGTCGATAATCCCAGCTCGGCGCCGCTTCGCCCTCGATCACAGCTCGTGTCACGCGCCTGGAGGGCTCGTGCCATTCGGACCGATATATGCAGATTGTCCTCTTCTTCCTTTCTGCGCCGCATGCCTCTTACATATGACAAACGCCTTGTTTATTTGTTCCTGAACTAGTTGCCGGCAGTTATGTCGTAAGTTGGGGCGCGGGGTTCGATTACAGAGCGTGCAAGGAAACTGCAGAAAAACACTTAAAGAGCAGAAATCAAAGAAGCATTTCAATGTAGCACAAGTTAAAGTGGTAACAACAAGAATTCATACCGCACGACAAACTATTTTAAGTTAAAACACCGATCAATAATATAGGCTATCAAAAAAAAAAAGCAGAGGGACGCAAGAACAGCGCATGTTATGACATGACAACGTGTCTTCGGTGTATAGACCGCTAGGAAACGTTTTTTAGTGCGCGATGCTTTCGACCGCTTAGCCATATATGCACAGGATTTTTTGGTGATCGTTAAGATGCGTGCAACACATAAAAAAATTCGTTTTAGGGGAAGCAGCCAGGGAACGTATATCAAATCATGACACTTCGTGACTTTACACAGATATTTACACTCCTGTCAGGTGTAAAAAATTGCTTTGGATAGTTTAAGTCTACAAAAATGCAGCCATGATCATCTTCTATCAACGCATTGGGACGGGTGCCAAAGTTCAAGGGAAAGCCCTCAATAACTGGGACGTCTCCAGCTGGTCATCTCACCACCATTGTTGAATGTCTTTCTGAGTAATCAAAGCTTATGTCTTCATCATGGGGATAGAGTGACCCAGAGGCTATTCCTATAAGCTCACGCACAAATTGTTTTTCATAGATATTGCTAGCAAGATCGATTGATTGGGCTTAATGTGGGGAAGCTACTCTTGGCAATGATGTATGCCATTGCCGGAGTAATTTATGTTTGCCGTTAAGTAATGATTGTACGCATCGACAGCCCAGCAAGTGATCACCGGGTCAAAAATGACGACGTTCCGCCCGTGCCAGCTATCCGCCATTAATGTTGCTCGTGTGCCTGCATATATATCTCGTAAATAGCCTTGAATACTTTTTCCTTCACCTTCGACCTCCGTCACACTTTGGTGGAGGGGCGGGATATCGATAGCTGCAACTTCAGCCCGCCTTCGTCACAATAAGTTTGTACGACAAACCACAGCGAATGTTTCCATTCTCCACGAATTGCGCGCAATTCTGTTATCGCTATTTTGTTTATCTTTCTTTCTGTGTATTTGATTGGTTGACAGTCACTTTGATCTATCTAAACTGTCTGCCTCCATACAGCTTGATGCTGTCTGTGCTCTACTTCGCTGTAGGCGATCCGGGCAGTAGAGTGCTTGGTTCTGTCGTCGACGGCGTATTCCATGGACGCATCAGCATAGGAAACGGGAGCGTCTTCTACGCCGAGCCGGCATGGATGTACCCACTGCTTCAGAACAAGGGACACACCGTATTCTACTCTGCCAAAGACGTGCACTGGCCGTCACAGCTCGGACCGCATGGTGGATGTGGCCTTGACAAGCTGCAAGCGTATCCGCACAAGCAGAACGACACACTGGGAGCTCGCAGCGGTTCCCCGCACTTCGAGCAACCTCCGCTGAAGACACTGGTACGAGCCCTCTTCTTGGGCGAGGCGAACTGCTGGAATCGCTGTAGTCGCATGCTACTAAAAATTCTCACATTAAAACATATATTTAGTTCATTCTGTGGTACTGGTCGTATACACAAGTCAATTTATGCGCTCACCCGCGTGGTTGCTCAGTGGCTATGGTGTTAGGCTGCTGAGCACGAGGTCGCGGGATCGAATCCCGGCCATGGCGGCCGCATTTTGATGGGGGCGAAATGCGAAAATATCCGTGTACTTAGATTTAGGTGTACGTTAGAGAACCCCAGGTGGTCGAAATTTCCGGTGTCCTCCACTACGGCGTGCCTCATAATAAGAAAGTGGTTTTGGCGCGTAAAACCCCATAATTTAATAATTTACGTGCTCGGCTTTCCCTCCTATTGCTTAGCCTTACATCTTTTCTTTGCGAAACTGTCCTGAATATGAATATCAGAGCACAAGGACATTGCATGGCTATTGAAGACCTTTTTTAAGATAGCCGAGGTGTAATTATTGAGAAACGAGCATTAAACGGCCAATACTTGAAATCTTGTGAGATAAGGTTATTGCCTGCTCTCGATCAAAATTTGTTTGGTGCTAGTGAAAAATAAATTTCCCTTTCGTTTGTGCTTGTAATAAAAGACACTATGATACCAAAACGTAATAATAGTGCTTATCTTTTGAAGAAAATGGTTACTGCTTATATACACTTATCACTGTATACTTTATTTCATTTTGTTTAAAGAAACAAGTTTACATGAGTAAAAACAACCTTGACACCACCTATGGGCACACACACATAGGACGACCACACGGATGCAAGGACCGAAACCTAAAACGTGAGTCCGAATCAGCTGAGCGCTACTCGTTGCCCTCAGTAAGATTTGTTATAGGTCTCTAATATGCTGCCGTAGCCTCCAGTGAAAGACGATGGAGATGTCGGCATCCGTAGAACATAAAGAAATCTTCGTAATTGCCGTGCGGAGATAAGAAACGCAAGCCCTTGCCCGAGGCGGCCAGTTTTCTCCCGTATTTTCTGTATCAGCTTGGATCTTCAAGATTTCCCATACCATATAGTCCATGCGCAACGCTAGTAATACATTGTCCCGAGTGCTACACATAACGCAGTGAAAAATAAAGCCTTCAACCTGGCACGCAAATGAGAATGACATGGCGGTTGTTTGTCCACAGGTCCTAACGTACCTGTCTGGGAAATAGAAATGGTCTGCCCCAAAGTACCATGTACAGGCAGTCGCTGAAAGGCGATTCCCGCAGGTATTTTCATTGGCAGTTGCTACTCTTATCAACAACGGCCCACGCCAAACGAAGCTCAGCAGTTGGCAAGTGAAGGACAGCCGAGTTGCCTTTGTGGCTTGTCGTTTAGCGCAACGAATGTATTCACTTTACAGAGAACAGTGCGACTTGCGGTGCCCTGCCACTCGAGCATGTGATGACGATATCGGATCGGAAAGCAGGTTCTAGTGTTCCTCCACGGACTAGAGAAAGCGCCATTTCACGTTTGAATGAATTTAAATGTGAAAATATGCTCACAATTAATGAATTGCTCGGGGCATTTGCGCAGGCTTATCCATGGCGCCGCCCCTTTCAAGATGGCAGGAAGCGGCGCGTTCGGCGTTCGCCCGACTACGCCGATCCGCCGCCTGGCGGTAGGCGCAAGCCACAATCACGCTCTGGCCGTCGCACAAGTTCACGCAAGGACCCCACTCGGCGAGTGTGCCACATGCAGGTAAGGGCATGGTTATTAGCGGCGAGAATTAGGAGTGGCGCCCTCTCGCGAGTGACGTCACGGCCAGGACGCCGCTCGCTCCGGCTCGCCCGGCTGCCGCGCGCGCTCGTTCCCTTCGTGTATGCTTGGGGTATGGCTGGTTCGAGCCGTACTTGTTGAAGGGTATGACGGCTTCTTTCTGCTGCTATGCCTGAACCGCGGTTTCTTCTTCAAAAGCGTTTGAGTCCAGAAAATTTGAGGCTTGGATATCGCAAGCTATGTAGCGTTGAAGGGGTCTACTGGTTTTACAATGCATATATGCACGTGTCTGTCCATAAATTTTGCGTAAAGGAATTTCTGCAAATTCAACACGCGAAGTTGTGTATGGTGCTTCGTTAAACACTTAACATTCCCTTAGTATTTAGCTGTGAGAGACATTACATTTTACACTGAAGAGAAATCTTGGTAATTGGCGTCAACATGTTAACTGTGTTAGAAAGGCACTGCCCAGCGAAACTTTCATTATGATTCTTGTCACTCTGGTGAGTTGTTCTAGTGAAGTATGGCCATTTATTAATGCGTAAAAGAGGGAGGCGCGCATTTCCTATGAAAATGTTTGCTGGTATTTTCACCTCTCTCTGAAACAGGCCTCCAAAAAACGAATTGCTCATGCCTGCTAACACGACGGCGCGTCATGTAGTAGAGCATTTACATAGTTGATTCATACCTACCATAGTAGCAATCACATAAAAGAAATGTTTCGTGGTTAAGATCGAGAGCCAATCAATTGCAAGCGATGAAATGTTTCATGGTGGCCCTCAATAGCCTTTATTGACTATATATGGCACACCCCTCACGCAACGGTAGCAATCGACTGTTGGTATGGCGAGGCACGCATTGCATGCGAAACCCATCAGTTCACTACAACTTGAATTGAAACCATAGCAGCATTTTTTTACAGCACCAATTGGAATGCCTAAAGTATTCTCGACTACTGCGTAGCATAGATTGCCTATAAAAAGAAAATTCAAGCTTTTTCTGCCTCACCATGCCTCGATGCAGCGTTGTTTAATTATACAAACGGAGAACTATTTGCTTCATCAGTACACAAAACAGAACCTAGCAAACCTTCATAAAGAAAACACCACAAGCCTTACATGTATCACTTGTTTTTTGACCCTACACCGGGGAATTATGATATCTTCACATTGTCCCATACTACTAATGATTGACGCTTCGACTTCTTTCCGGCTGCAGCCATATAGTCCAAAAGGCATATTTTACAAAAAAATTTGGGCCGAGCAGCCTGTGCCAATTCGCCAAACAGATTCCTCATGTATATTCCTCGAGCAACAAGCACCACTAAGTTTCTCAACTGAGTTGAACGTGTAGCACGGAAAAGGGAATATATATTGGTACATCCCTTTTCGTATTCTGCAAATAGCTGTGAGCTTTCATTAGCTTTACTTCAAATTACCGCCACTTAAAATAAACACGTGAAGAACCACCTAATTTTGAGAAGCCGGTAAAGAAGCGAGTGGTGCTTGTAGAACCTAAACTGCAGTGTTAAGTCCTCGTATTACTGCCGAGCGCTTCTTTGAAGAAATGCAAAAATTCGATATTATACCATGAACCACTCGTCAGGAGCAAGCCTGTTTTAGCGGATTAAAATCAAGGTAAGTGTTGTAGAGGTCATATATAGCCAGCGTTTGTGACGTACTTGTTGCACCGCGGCAAGTATGGTACCATAACGGGATTATTATATGCTATGTAATTGCAGTTGTCGATCCGCGCATGAAAAACCCGCCATGGGCTGGTAGGCGCTCCTTCGGCTGGCACTGCAGCGTTGCCTTTGAGAGCGCATTGTTGTCTAAGAAATAAGCTCTTTGAATAAAGTTTCGTGACTGAAGACGTCGTAAAAATAGATTTGAGATTACCGCCATACGTATGCAAGCAGAGAGAACGAGGGCGAACAAACCAAAACACCGCAGAAAGCGCCCGGACACGGACCGAACAATACCAAACGACAGGCGCGAGTCCTTGCCCTGACGTCACGCGAGCGGCACTCGCAGCGCCCCTGTAGTTCGTTTTTGGGGCTAACAGTGAACTGGCATGGTCACTGTGATTCAAAGGTTGGTTGACAGCGACCATGCCCCAGCGCGTTTAGGCTGCCAAATCACACTTGTTCGTCGACAGTTGTAAAACGCAAAACGTAGGAACATTTATCGTAAATATGTTTGCTTGCTTCTATCGTAAAGGTCATTTGACAGACCGCTTTAGGTATAACACGGCGAGCGTCGGAGAATAAAATGTTTTCGCTACTTCATTTTTCAAAATTTCACCTGGGCACTTTCTGTAGATCGACTGGCCTTTCTTGTGGACCAATTTATTGCAGAGGCCGCAGTTAACAATACGCGCTGCAGCGGGCGAGCAACCGAAGCACGAAGCAGTTGTTCCGAGGCTGACTCATCACTTAAAATGAAATGTGATTTTTTTTTCTGAGAAAATGAAGGGAGGCCGGTTTGCAGCGCGTACACCATACGTTCGGTTCTCTTCGTCTCGTAGATCGTCGTGGATCACATGCTATACGACTTCTTCGCCAAAGATACGGACGACAAGGTGGCCCACGAGCGCATCACTTCTATGGTTGGCACGCACATGGCGTCCGCGAACATCATCTACTCCGCCACCGACTTCCAAGGCATCGTCGGCATGCGATTTGTGATACAAGACCTCAGGGTGAGCCCGCCTTCCGTCATCACAATAAGAAAGAGAAACGCGCAGTGTCAGATTCTTGTTTGTAAAGCACTTTGTAGACTAGAGTGCGTGGTTATCAAGAAAACAAGCGGGACAATCGTGGTAGGAAGCCTACTTTTAGTGAGCAAGGTTGACGAATGAGAAACAGTTGTGAAAAAAGAAAGTATTGGTATTCAGGCTTCAAGCGCCACATTGTAGCGTATAGGGTTCTTTGTCAATATGCACGTTATTCTAAATAGAGGCACAAGTTATTCCTGTTCTTTAATTATGTATTGCTTGTTGGTAGATTGCCTTTTATTTCAGCCACATAGTGTGCGGTGGCACGAATGATGGGACGGTGCCTCCATTGCGCAGGTCAACGACACCAGCGCCTGCGAAGGTGGGGAAGCGGCGAACAACCCGTTCTGCCGCAATGATTTGGACGCCAACCTTATGCTCGAGCTGTTCGCTTCGGAGGAGCGCAACGACTTTTGCCTTTCGTACGCCTGGACCAACCGCGACTTGGGCGAAGGAACTCTGGGACTGGCATATCTGGCCTACGCTAGTGGTAACCACCGCATGGCCCCTGCCACACGTGCAGCCACGCATGTGCTAAAGCACGCGCGTATAAGATGTGTACTGTTGTGTGGGTGAAGGCACTGGCGTAACCATGCGAATAATATGTGTTATACGTTGAAACCTCATAGTAGATGAACTTCTCAAAACTTATACCCAAAGTACAAACGAGGAATAAAGCGAGCAGAACGCCTTCAAAACGTAAGCACACTGTGGATGTAGAGTTCGTCTTCAATGGCGATAGCTGTGGCTAGTGAGAGGGCGGCACTGCAGCTTCGAAAAACAGGGTGCTGACAGAGCACAACGGAAAAAGGCTTGGTGTCTAGGGATAGTACAAAACGGTTTCATTCAACGTGAGAGGGATCGTCATATTACGTGGCAGTCGGTAAATTGTTTATCAGAAACACTGGACATAGAAACGTTATCCAGAAAGGCCGTCTATCTGCTCGCTGTCACTTGAGAGAAAACTATAGTTCGGGCCTGACTCTGATGCCGCCTTTTGAAATACGTGTAAAACGCGGATTTCCGCGATAACCGCTTGGCCGATTTTAATTGTATTTGTTGTAGTTGAGAGAAAAAGTTACGTTATAGTGACTGTTGGGAGCGAATTTTGATTTAGGGCCTGAATATTTTAACATAAATTTTCAAAAATTGGCAATTTGAAGAATATATATAAGCAAGAAGTTTAGCGATTTGCAGCTTTACACCAAGAACAGATTGTAACGCCCACTGACGCCGCTATGTGTGGACGCTAAAGGTCGGCGCTCAGGGTCGGCAGAGCAAGAAAGATGAGGAGGACAAAGTCGGGGGCGGCGCGCGCTTACAGTCCGTTCCGCGAGAGCCTGCGACGCTGGTCCGCTGCCAGCCCTCGGTACCCGACAAGTGGTCGCAGTTCTGCACGCAGCATCCGTTGGGCCATCCAAAGCGGACAAATGTCAAAATTATAGCATATCAATTTACGTCTTACCTGACTTTGTTGCATTGCTTACAGGTGTTTCGCAAAAGTTCTAGTCACATATTAGTGGTTTTTTTAGAATGTATAAAAAAACAAATTTGTCCACTTAGATGTACTGGTAAATGCAATTTACAGAACTGCGATGTCAATTTTCATTGCGGATTAACAGATGCATATACTTGATAGCTCTGTTTTCTGAAAATTTGCAATTCTCAGCAATCTTGTATGAAAACATTTACAGCCTAAAGGGAAATTATGCGGATCCCGTGCTGTGTGAGTTAATGTAAGTGAAGCTTTCTGTGGTGTTTGCTTTGACTAACGATAATTAGCGGTTGTTGACTGCAAATGTTTCATTTCTTCAGCGTTTAATGCGACACGAAAGTAGTGAGTTGGTGGTAAATGTAGCCGTGCGTACACCACTGCTGTTTCTCTGCGTCGTACACGGAAAACACAGGGCGACGTGTTTCCTTGAGGCGTTGGTATGTGCCATTGTTTGTAACCTATGAGAGGGCTGAGCATTGGCATTGCCCCACACGGCACATTGCATCGCGGCAGAAATGTTGGCAGAATTATGGGGCTGTACGTGCCGAAACCCCAATCGCATTATGAGTCACGCCGTAGTGATGGACTCCGGATTAATTTTCATACCCTGGTGTTCCTTAACGCGCACCGAAATCTAAGTGCACCACCGTGCTTTTATTTTGCTCCCATTAAAATTCGGCGGCCGCGGTTGGAACAGTTGCTGCGGTGGGCACAGAAGTGTTGATTTGACGCGCTACCGCTTCCGTAGTGTCGCCTAAACCCTACGGTGATTTAATACGGACTTGCATGTGCGCGCCCGGCGTCAATTGTCCGCTTGACAAATTTTCAGGGTGTTTATTTTTGAGAAATAGAAGAAACGTACAGTAAGTATCGCACCTTCAGTTTGCCCTCAATCGCTATATCGTGTCGTGTCTATAGTAGTAGCATTTTCTTGTCTAATTACTTCACCTTTTGCCTGTCACGGCCTCCCCCCCTACTTTTTTTGTGGGAACTGCGAGTGAATAGCGACAAGACTGTTCGACATTCGTTTCCCGACTGCGCTGGTTCAGCTTATTTTGTGCCTCTTCTCCCTGCCCCCTCTCTACCATTTTATCAACCTCTCCTCAGGACTTGTACGTTAGTAGAAGGGTAAGCGCTGCACTTTCTGCAAAGCTTTTGCGGGAATCACGGATAGTTACAGCGGTCAAAAACTTAATGTGACGACGTCCAGGGAGCTCCAGAGGGCAGTGTGCACATGCGATGGAAAGGTCCAAACAAGTTTCTCGCGACGCATTTCATCTCTGCCATGCTCCTCCCATGTATATGCATGCTCTAAATCACCCCTGGACGCGCCGTGCAAAACAACAGCAGCAGCAGCAGTGGAAAGGTCGAAGGAAGGTGCAAAAAAAGGCTCGCTTCAAAATTCGCTACCAACAGTCACTAGATTATAACTTCTTCCTTTTAAATGCAGCAACCATCATCAAATTCGGTGCAGCGGTTGGCGAGAAAAATGATTTCTCCTTTCCCACGTATTTATATAGGAGCCTCCTAGCTACAGCTTCCTCTTGTTTCTTTCACGGGATCGTGAGAGAAGTGCGCCACTATGCTTGTACTGTTCATTCATACGTGAAAAATAAACTCCGAAGACTTCTCCAAGCACCAGCTCGTTGGGTAGTTCATCCTGAATTCTCCTGAACAGTGTTGCAGGTCTTACGCAGTCAGCGTGCCCTGAGACGACATTAGCTTCCAGTCAAGGATGGCTACTGTCTCCCTGGCTGGACGCGGGCAGACGCCGCGCGGTATTTGTCTGATCCTCTTTGGAGACTTGAAGGCTTTAAGATAACTCAAAGGTGGTTATTCCTTTTATCCCTGCGTAGAACAAAAACGAGGTAAGCGGACTGCTCGGGTAAGATGACGTCGTTATATATTTTTCTTTGTGCCCTACAACATGTCTACATGCTCAGGAGAAAGGAAACAGTTCTTGCGATCACTCTCAGTAACACGCAAAGGACGTGCGCCTCTGTTTATGGTATGCACGCTGCTCATGTGCAGACAAGCTCGGAGGTGCGTGCGAGAAATTCCGGTCAGTGAACACTCGGGAGGGCATCCGGCGCATGGCGCTAAACACGGGCGTCATAACGTTGTACCTGCACGGCGGACCGGTTGCCCTGGCTGTCAGTGAAGTCACAGTGGCCCACGAGATTGGCCACAGCTTAGGCGCCTTGGTAAGTTATTCAATAATTGCTCAAAAGCTTACCCTGCATTGGAGAACAAGCTTTACTTCATTGTAGCAAATAAAATGAATTTAGATTTGATGACAAGCGGCTCTTTTTGGACGCAAAAGCCAGTTGTTGCTGCTTGGAGTAGCGTTTAGGCCAGGAATTCAGCCATCCCGCAGGGGCGTCTGCGTCAGCAGGCGTTTGGTGCCTTGCGACACAACGGTACCCGAGCACACGAAGGTTGGGCCCTGCCGCATGCAGCCGTGCGCGGCTTAGCCGTGTCTGGGGAAAGGGGTATCCTGGAGGTTGAGCCGATGCTGGGTGTTTGAACCTTTAAGGCCCCCCGGCAGAGGCAACACAACTCTTTGGCCTCTGCTTCGCATAGACGGCACCCCCGTACTGAGCCACCCAGGGGAAATTGGTAGTTGCCTTTTTCTGTCTCTCTCTCCCTCCAGCCTTCGTCTTTCTCTTACTTTTCATCTTACCTGTCTTCTCCTAGCTTCCGCTTACTTCCGATTTTTCCAGGCAGCAAGGGTTAACCTTGTGTGAATAGCCAACCTAGGTTATCTCATGTTTGGTTATAGTGATAACGTGCAGCTGGCGTTTGCAGGACCTGTTTCTACAGTCCCTGTAGCGACCCCTTGTAGGGCTCCATGGTGGGTGGCTGGTGTTATTGCCGAAAATTACATTCTTCTATGGCAAACTCCTTTCCTCCCCTCCCAGATCGCCCTCAGAAAAGAGGGTGCACCGAAGATGTATTTCAGTTCTTTGGACGTCAAAGACCCAACTTCCCGCGATTTCACGTCATTACCTCAGAAAAATCAGATAAACAAGTGCGCACAATCTCCCCATTTCTAGTTTCGAAGTCTTTAACTGATGTCCTTGGTCCAGGCTACAAGGCATCAACGATGGCAAGTGGTGATCTCCTTTTAGAACTGCATGACCAGAAACTATGAAAAATTGCCCAGTCTAGTGCCATTTGGGGATGTTCCCGTGTCAGTAACTCTACACCGTACTCTGAACACCACCCGCGGCGCTGTCTCGGATGGTGCTTTGCTCCAGCTGACAGAGGCTGAGCTCCTGGATGGCTTCAGTGAGCAGAATGTTGTCAATGTCAAGAGAATTAAGCTGAGGCGGGATGGTAGAGAAATTGCGACCAAACACCTAGTACTCACATTCGGCTCAAGTATTCTGCCCGAGTCTGTAGAGCCCGTGTACATCAAGCTCCGTGTTAGGCCGTATGTGCCAAATCCCCTCAGATGTTTCAAACGCCAACGTTTTGGCCACAGCTCGCAGAGCTACCGAAGCCCCCAAACATGTGCGAAATGCAGCGCCCATGAACACACGTCTGAAGCTTGCGAGAACACTTTGCATTGTGTAAACTGGGATGGAGAGCACGCCGAGTACTCGCAGTCGTGCCCGTCTTGGAAAATAGGAAAAGAAATTGTCACGATTAAAGTGAAAGAAAATATATCGTTCAAGGAGGCATGTAGGCCGGTGTCATACCTGCCTAAGAGCAGCTTTGCCGAATAGGCGCGTCAGGGGGCAGCGCCACAACGGTCTCCTGCGGCTGTCCGACCCACACCCAGTGAGGCGGTAGTGACGCCATCCAACCCCCCCCCCCCCCCGCCCCCCGCCCTCCCCCGGCGGCTGCAGCTAGTGCTGCTACGCCAAACCAGCAGACGAGGCCATCTACCTCCAGGCAGGTGGCCTCAAAGGTCTCGTCCAACGTGCCGAGGCCTTCACGTCAAACAAAGCGCTCGGAAGAGCGCATGTCCAGCGCCTCGCAAGAGGCGATGGACACAACGACGAGCCAGACAGCACCACCAGCGCCTAAGGAGCGGCGAGCATCTTTCGACCACTCGAAAAAAGACAACACTCCCGTCACGGGGCTTCGAAAGTGCCCGTGAGCTAATCCTTATCTCTTAAACACACAGCACCCAACACACTTACCATAATGGAGACACAAATACTACAACGGAACGTTAGGGGTCTTCTTCATAACCTTGACGACATTAGAGAACTAATACCCAAACACAATTCCAAGTTGCTGTGTGTTCAAGAGACACATCTCAAACCTACCAACACTAATTTTCTTTGGAACTACACAATCTTCCGAAAAGACCGTGACGAAGCACATGCCTCCGGCGGTGTAGCAATAGTAGCCGACAAGACGGTAGCTTGCCGACACGTCGCCCTTCAGACACCCCTTGAGACAGTGTCAGTTCGGGCCATTTTGTTTAATAAGTTGGTCACTGTATGTAACATTTATATACCCCCGAGCCATCATCTCGAAAAGACAGTTTTTTTATAATCTCATTGACCAGCTCCCCGAGCCTTATATATTCGTGGGAAATTTTAACGCTCATAACACGATGTGGGCAGACTCACAATGCGACGCGAGAGGTCGACTCATTGAAAATTTCCTGTTAACCTCCGGTGCTTGCGTCTTTAATAAGAAAGAACCAACATATCATAAACCACATCATAACTCGTACTGATCACTAGACGTGGCGATCGGCTCCACTTTCATCTTTCCCAATCTAGAATGGCATGTAATGAAAAATCCATTCGGAAGTGACCACTTCCTAGTAACGCTGAACTTTGTAAACAAACTTGATTTTCCTCCACACTTCCGTCGCTGGAAACTGGCCTCAGCTGACTGTAAACGTTTTAGGGAATCCACTCACATATCACGGGATTTTATAGATAATTTTACTATAGATCATGTTGTTTCATACTTCACCGCTTTTATCATTGACGCTGGTGAAAAGTTCATTCCTCAAACAAGAGGCACCTCATCCAAAAGACGGGTCCCCTGCTGGAATGATTATTGTAGACAGTGTCGGAAGAGACAAAATAAAGCTTGGAGCAAATGACGGGAAAGTCCTACAGCCGAAAATCTAATATAATTTAAACAGGTTAAATCACAGGGAAGAAGTACGCGACGAGAGGGAAAGAGGACAAGCTGGCAGAGGTTTCTCTCAAGTATCAATTCGTATGCACAAGAAACGCAAAGTATGCAAAGTATGGTATGGGCTGAAAAGGCTACATGGACTAGAAATTCATCCGTTGCCCTTAGAGAACGGGGAAGCGAACAGCTTGGAAGAGCAAGCTGAGCCATTGGCGAACACTTCCAGCGCGTTTCCAGTTCTGATCATTATCCCAAGGCTTTCCTAAAACCCAAACAAGTAGCAGAACGCAAGGCTATCGACCGCAAATGCAGACAGAACGAACCCTTTAACGCGCCTTTTAACATTGCCGAGTTGAGGGCCTCCCTGACTGCATGTCATAGCTCTGCACCTGGACCCGATAGGATCATGTACGACATGATTAAATCCAGTGATACTCAAATTACCCTGCTAGATCTTTTTTAACGTTATATGGGCTGTGGGGTACCTCCCTACCGCATGGAAAGAAGCCCTTATCATTCCTATTCTGAAACAGGGCAAAGACCCCACATGAGTAACAAGTTACCGCCCAAGTGACCTCACAAGTTGTATATGCAAACTTTTTGAAAAAGTAATAAACCATCGACTTTTACACTTCCTTGAACTAAATAAATTTCTTGATCCATATCAGTGTGGTTTTAGAGTGGGACGATCTACAGCCGCTCATTTAATACGCATCGAAGCAAACATTCGTGACGCCTTCGTGCATAAACAATCCTTCTTATCCATGTTTCTCGACATGAAAAAGGCGTACGATACAACTTGGCACTGTGGAATCCTGCGTGACCTATCGACGCTGGGCATCCGCGGCACTACGTTGAACATTTTAGAAAGCTACCTGCACAACCATACATTCCGGGTGAAAATAGGTAATGCGCTGTCACGTGCATTCATACATGAAACTGGGGTACCCCAGGGAAGCGTACACAGTTTCACGCTCTTTGTCGTTAAAATGAACACGCTTCGTAAAGTATTACCACCATCTATTTTTTATTACGTCTACGTAGACGACATACAAGTAGGTTTCAAATCCTCCAACCTAACAGTCTGTGAGAGACAACTACAACAGTGCTTGAACAAAGTTTCCAAATGGGCAGACGAAAACGGGTTCATAGTTAACCCCAACAAAAGTTCTTAGGTTCTTTTCACCAGGAAGAAAGGGCTCACTGCAGATCCCACTGCCTAAATATATGGGCAACAAATCCCTATCAACAAGGAACCCAAATTATTAGGTGTCATACTTGACTCCAAGCTTACCTTCATACCGCACATAAAATATCTTAAAGCAAAATGTCCTGAAACAATGAATCTACTTAAACTGCTATCCCACACAACATGGGGTAGCGACAGGAAGTGTTTACTGAATCTTTATAGGAGCCTAGTTCGATCACGACTGGACTATGGTGCCCTGGTTTATCACTCTGCCACACCGAGCGCGCTAGAGATGTTGGACCCAGTCCACCACCTGGGTATCCGCCTGGCCACTGGCGCCTTTAGAACAAGCCCCGTCGAAAGTCTATACGTAGAGTCAGAGGAGTGGTCTCTCCATTTTCAGAGAACATACATCAGCTTCACCTACTTTCTCAAAGGGCGCTCTAATAAGGAACATCCGTGTTACACGACAGTTAACGACTTGGCGTGTGAAATACTTCTTCATAACAGACCCTCTATGAGACTTGCTTTGACACTGCGTATAAGAGAACTTAGTGAAGAAATGGATGTCCTCATACTCGAACATAGCCTAATACCTGCAACTAAGCTATTACAGCCCTGGGAGTGGCAGGTGATAGAATGTGACGCATCCTTTGTAAAGGTCACAAAGCACGCTCCTGAGCTTGAAATTGCTATGCATTTCCGTGAGCTTGAATCGAAGTACACCTGCTCCGAATTCTACACAGTAGCGTCAAAATACCATGTTGGCGTATCCTACGCTGCTGTTTCTCCCTATCTTTCTGAGTCTGACCTGTTGAACCCCCTAACAAGTATCTTCACTGCAGAAGCCTGTGCAGTACTGTCTGCAGTAATATATATAAGGAAACTGAAACTTGACTGAGCAATCATATTCACAGACTCGTTAATCTTGTAAAAGCACTTATTTCCTTACAAAAGCATACAAATCCTGTCTTCAATGAACTGTGCTAATCGTATGTAACATATACTTATCACACAGACATGCAGTAATATGCTGGGTTCCTGGCCATAGAGGAATCGAGGGAAATATGTTTGCAGACGAGATGGCCAAATCAATAGCATCGCAGGGTATTCGTTCTGTTGCAGTCCCTGCCACAGACATGAAGCCTTTCCAAAGAAACACACTGCGAAGCCACTGGCAACGCTTGTGGGACGCAGAAACGAGTAATAGGCTTCACCCAATTAAGCCCAAGTTAGGTTTCTGGCACCCAACTACGAAAACACGAAGAACAGGCGTCCTATTCACTAGACTAAGAATAGGACACACATTCGGCACTTATAACTTTCTGCTTACCGGTAACGAACCTCCAACCTGTGGTAGATGTGGCGACAGGCTGACCGTCCTCCACGTCTTCCTGGAGTGCCGGGAAGCCGAAAGAGACAAGAGGAAACATTTTCCATTTGCATACCGCCATCGCGTCGCTCTGCATCCGGCCATGTTTATTGATGAAGAACCGCTTTTTAAGACCAAAGCAGTCCTCGCTTTCTTGAAAGATGTTGTGCTACACATTACAAGCCCATTAATTTCGTAGTTTATCGTCTTTCCAGAGGATGCCTCTATGGTAGTTTTCTTTGTATAGCACATGCCTCTAGGCCCTTGGCTTTCAAGGGCTCTGGTGAGGCAGAAATGCTCTAGACAACTTTAGCATCTGACATATTTTGTATATTGCATCATTCTTTCCCCATGCATTTTAGTGTTCATAGTACACGTCAATAGTCATGCCATAATTTTATCACGCGTATATTTTATGCAATTTACACCAACTCCGTTAGGCCCCTTTACAGCCACATCACATTAAATTCACAGAAACCATCAGACAACGACGAACTCTGTAACACTAGCTTGGCGCTCTCTGGCCATACCTGTCCCTTGCGCCATTAAACATCAAACATCAATCAGTCAATCAGGAATCCACCCTGCACAGGGATGAGTACGTCGGATAGTAGGAATGAAGAAAAAAGGGTTTATTTTACTTTAGTTACATTGGCTCCAGATACGGAAGCCCACTCCATGTAGGAGCATATTAAATGTCTCAGCTCACATCAGAACACGCCAGCACATCTCACTGCACCAAAAGTCCCCGCTTTTAAAACCCCCGTCTTCCCTAGGAGACCAGATGACTGTATCTCGGCCAACCAGAATAGTCGAATCGGTCGCAAAATCGCTCCCATGACGTTCCACCGTTCAGGCGGCTCCGCCTCCTATGGTGCACCAGTGCCCTCCCTTCCCATATGGCGCAACTGCGTGGTAATCTGGGAAACCGAGGTCGACGCTTCACACCATAGACCTCGCCATTGGCCCCTTTCATCAATTAGTTCAGCTTGTCAGGGTCAGGTTCAGGTAGAGTAGTCTTCGCGGTGGTTACCGCTTCCACGGAGTGCGGCGGTTGTTGTCACCTCGAAGTCAGCTCCTTTGCGCGTCAGAGTCTATGTTGGGCCTCGGCGTCGTATGGGTGCGCGCTGATGAAAGAACTGCCCTGTGAGAAACGTCGAAGGAATGCTCATCGCGGTATTAAGATGTAACATGGTGATGACGAAGCACGTGCTGGCGAACACATGCGTGCACCAACTGGCATGCAAACAGCACGTGTGCAGAAAGACTACGTACATGCTTTGGCAAAGTGTTTCGCTTGCATGGCTCATCTTACATGTGAAACAAGAAGTGTGGAAACAGAATAAAAGTATTATGCATACATCCAACAATGTAAGAACTATAGCAGGGAGATTCTGAATTCTGCCATAGTATAAGTAATGAAGACCGCATCAATGATCGCCATAAAAATATTTCGGACGTAAAAAAAAAAACTCATTCGTTATCATTCGTTAGAAGGTGATGTCATAACGATTATTATTTCCAATGACATCCACTTTGAACAGAGGAGGCTACAGATAGTCACCTAGCCTGCTTGCTCTAGTCAGGCTCTACTAGATCGATTGCAGTCTAGCATTTGTACTGTCTCTTGATTTAGATGTATTTTCTGTAACTTTAACTGAAATATGTTTACAAAATGCAAGGAATATATACACAATGCCACACGTGAATAAACCCACGCCACCAATAAGTTTCAGTTGAAAGTCAGCGCTTGTCTTCGTTTTTCTAACCATGCTTTGTCTGCTTCTGCGCTGTTGAAACAACATGGTTCATCAAATAGCCCGTTCTCCCACTCTAAAATCTTTCGCTGAATTAGAACCTCTATGCCTTTATTGTAAGCTTACCTATACCTGCACTAAAACTCTAGCTTCATCTCTCCCTGCTCTTTACCACCAATTCTGTAAACGGGACGATGATGTAAAAGCGCTTAACAGACGTGTGCAATAGGTGAAGACGAGACGCATACGTAGCGCCTTTCAACTGTCCATTCAAAATCCGCCCGTGACTTACTGACGCTTACACACGTGACACTTTACATGCGCACTGCACTCGTTAGACATAAAAAAATCATGGGGCCTTCCACTCTGTGAAGGTGGAGGACCAGCGAAGTTGTTTAGCATACGACACAGAGGGGACACATAGTTTTGAACGCAGATACGTATTCATTTACCGCTATTTTATATACATTCGCGTGGACGACGGGACTGCCGTCCCGAGGAGCCAGAGGAAACTAAACAGGCGTGACGTTTTGACGGGACCGCCACCACGGGAGAGCGCAAAGAAAGGAAATACGCACGCGCTTGGAACGCCGACAAAGAGAGGGTGGTGCGAACGTAGACATGGCCGACGCGGGTCAAAATGTAGTATCTGTTCTTATCAGCTTCATATCTGATACAGGCTCTATCTGGATCCAGTATAATAAACTTATTTTTGAAAAATGGCGGAGTGCTTGAAGCCTGCTTCACCTCCGTCGCGGTGCATCACCTCCGCCGTCGCCGCAACAGGCATTGCTGTAGTGACCGCGACACTTGGTGTTTTGTTGTGTAAAGAAATTACATAGGTGTGCACAGCCAAGCAGCATGTAAACTTATTAAAACAGCGCGCGGGACTCTTATTTAAACCCTGATGCTTGGTCAGCTGGACTTGAAGAAAGCAGTTACATTGACAGTTGACGCAAGTCAACTGTCAGTCATGCAGAATGTCATGCAGAATGCGTGCACTAGTCCGTGTTTCTCACGGTACTCACAGATGCGCAGAATTGGTATGCTCAAATTAAAAAGGAAACTCGTCAATTTGTTTATGGCTGAACCAATTTGATTATTAAAAATTTTGTCATTGTGCAATAACGGCTGGTATATAGACCACCATCGTTTAGTATAAGGACGTTTAGAAGGCCACTACAGCAGTACCCGTTACGTTGGTAACGCATGCGACTGTCATAGCCTTTGAAGTGACGAAGGAGCCTGCAAGGATTGCTCCTTGCTGGCGCTTTGCCATGGTTTCCCAGTGAAGCATTTATGGTTTTTTTTTTCTCTCCATCTTCTCAGTGATGCGATATATAAGTGACATTATGCGTTCTTTTGTGCTACATGCCTGGAACTAATGAAAGAAAAAGAAAAACATGCGATTTCAGATCAAAATTTCACGACTTTGTTCACGCGTCGCAGCACTGTTTGAAAGATTTACTTGCAGAAATGGGTGACGACACCCCGACAAATCTACGTGGGTATGCAGAGACAACGCAGGTCAGTTAGCAAACAGGAAGCCCTACGCCACTCTAGTCCTACTGAGCGCGACGGTTCGATATAACTGAGGAGGGTTGCCTCGCATTTTGCAGCAACTAAGTAATCGTACAACAGTTTAAAGACACAGGTAATTATTAAGTTTCTTCTCCCGGAGCATTCTGAAGCGGATAAAACAAAGGTAATGCCAGGAACGCGATGTTCTGGCTCAACTTTCACGTGAAACTGCGCACTTCTACAAGGCTTGCAAAATGTTCCGGAGACATTAGCCCCCAAACATCAAAACGTATACTGTTCGAGGCATTATGTGCCTGCCCTGTCCTGGCAGGTTGTTGGATGGATTTGTTCTTTTATGAATTACGCAAATTTGCCCTAATCGTCGACGTCTGCTTGCTCTCGACTGATATCCGAGAGTATTGCACGACCACCCGCAAGCTCGATAAACAGGGGGTTTATTCACTGTGTGTGGTCTATGCCTGGCCTGTGAAGTTGTATACTGATAACGGCCTACCTTTCAAGCGCCTCAAGCATTGTTCACATCATGTCTAGCCCACACCACCGGCTTTCCTATCGCATGACGAAATGAGCGATAAAGTAAATAAACTATCGCATGACGAAAGAAGCTGATAAACTAAGTTCAAAAGTTTCAAATGGTTTCGCTTGTTTGGCGCAGTACCCTATGTCCTGCAGTCCCCTGTGCAGAGGCCGACGGGATGCCATGCTAGGGCCCCACTCTCGATGCGTCCTATAAACTTGCAACCACAGGAAATACCCAGCACCGTGGTTCGCCATCAACTTCACGATGTGTACCAACGCCGAAGGATATCCAACCACGGAAGCAGAAACCTGCGCATGCGACGCCAGGCCAGCAGACCAGCAGGCCACCATGTATGGCGGAAGCCAGCGGCTCTGGTTTCCAGCTGTCTTTCTTAGACATGCTGTTGAACCTTGCTCAGCGAGTGTGGAAGAGGCCACGGAGTTGACGTTCTGGCGAGCATCTGCGAGACGTATATCCGCAGCCTGAGGGCAGTTCTGTCCACCAAGGCAGACACTTCCCAGAGACCTGCTCATAGAGCTGCCCCAAAGCACAAAGCAGTCACGCGAGCACTGTCGGTACTCCCCAACACAAGCGGCGCTAAAATTGACCATTCGGCCTCTATATAATAAGTAGGATGCAGCAGAGCTGAGCAAGTATCACGTCACTTGGTACTGTACGATCTGCTCGTGCCTCATCACGCCGGACCTCTTTATGTTTTATATCTGGAATAAAGGTTTTTAATCGCCCGGTTGCCGACACGCGCTTGCTCTATCTTGCAAGGAGGCCATTTCTCGTGACCACGCCCTTAATTATTAAAGGCGAAGTGAGGTAAAAAAAGTTTGCGCGCTAAAACGACATGATTTGAGGCATGCCGTAGTTGAGGCCGCTGGACTAATTTGGCCCCAATGGTTGGTCAACGGGCATCGTGTGCAATATAAAAGCAAGACGTAACAATGTCGATGGTGCTTTGAAATCAATAATAAAATGGTAATTATTTTATTTTTGTTAAATGGGGACATCGAGACTTTCACGTTTCAAAGATATGGAATGATTACTGATTTTTGCAACATAGCGACTATGGCTCGTTTCCCAGTTGGTGTGACTGAGACGCTCTGTCTGACTGCTGTAAACTCTCTACAGCATGACGAGACACCCGAGTGTGCCCCAGGTGGCTCCTATGGCAACTACATCATGTTCGCCCGGGCGACGACGGGTCTTCAACCGTTCAACCGGAAATTTTCCCCCTGCAGCTTACGCAGCATTAGCGCCGTCCTCTACGCCATCGTCAACGGCCTCTACGATAAGGAGAACTGCTTTCTGTGTACGGTTTTAATCATATCTGGAGAAATTTGCTCTGTCATAGTGATTATTGCTGCTGCAACAGTCTCGTATGTTGATAGCATGCAAGTAATTAAACACCTGTTTTCGCGATCTGCTAGGTTATGATGCCTAATCTCTCATACGGCCAAAAGCATGTTTAGATGATGCATGTGAGTATAGGGGCCATTAGTGTTTCTGCATATGGCTCTCGAGCCATATACAGTGACATTATAGGCGCTGTAGGCTGTCAGCGTCACCATGCGATATTCGTCGGACACGACGCACAATGATACAAGACGAGAGCGTTCAGTGGTCGCTGATCAGAAGCAGTGCATTCATAGTAGTACTGACCGATCGATTATGAGATCGAGTGGTTAAAAGAGGAAGCCCGACGCACAAACGCATATGTAACGATTTACGTAGGAAAAAGTTAGTGGCAAACGCGCAGGCTGGTACAAAGGTTACAGCTCCAGTAGACAGTCTATCACTCCCTCTTATCTCCCTCTTGCGCGCACGGTCCTATCCAAATGCACCGTGACACTATTAGGCTAATTAGGCCCTATAGCACTGATAAGCCATGCGTAAGGGCCCCTGGAGGCGCAATATTCTTCCCTGCAAGTGAGAGGAAATACCCGATTCTTATTATAGCGCTTGCTCGCAGGTTACCATTGCACAGGTCACGCTGAGAGCATGGAGCGGTGTCGGCTCGCGTTTTCTCTTGCACAAAGCCTTTGGTAGCATAGCAACGCTGGGCAGAGTAAAGATGTCGAGATGGCGATTTGTGACCATCAGGGGAATGCAGATGCTGAGCTTCAGCGTGCTCCAAACTACAATACGTGAGCAGCTCACCTCATTTGCAGCTCACCAGGAGTCCTTCTGCGGCAACAACGTGCGCGAGGAAAACGAAGACTGTGACTGTGGGTACCACGAGAGAAACTGCCGCGACCTGTGCTGCTACGCGCGCAAGAATTCGCAGCGTGCTGCCGGCTGCACGCTGCGTCCCAACGCTCAGTGCAGGTGCGTCCCGTCAAAGCCAATGTGGCGCAGTCACCTTGATTTTTTTTCTTCATTACAGTACAACCTCTCGACAGCCAAGGCTGGAGTGTTAACACGAAGTACAAATTTCCACTTTCGAGCCATTATGAAGCCCCAAGAAGTAATAAAATGCTTATTAGCGCAAACACATGCACAACCTGCAACAGAAAATGATATCGACGATTGGATCACGACTATCATATAGGCGCGTTGCAATGAATTAATTGAAAAGAAAAGCAAGGCGTTAGAGGTATACGACGAACGTATGACATACGACAAAGAAATCAGGCTAGGCATGAGTAAAATCTGCAACATCATAAATGCTCATGTATAAGGGAAAAACGCATTAATTGTAGGCGAGTTTGCGACGTTATGTGGTAACTCACATTCCTTTCTGTTATTGTCCTGAGCAAAAAAATTAAGATCGGTATGCCTTCGTTCGAGCTTGCGTCAATATAATGGTTTTATCGTGTTTTATTCTCGTTGGTTTATGTTTGTTAAACTCCGTAGAAGCGCCAAATTGAAGCTGTTTATTGACAACGGTGAAAATCGTTTCCAAACGGTGTATTTTCGCCGCGATTCGGGCGGATACGGAGGCCATGTCAATTCGTGAGATAGGCCGTAGATGTTTGCCGCCTGTGGGTGTTGTATATGAAATAAAAAAAGCTTTATTCTGCGCAATTTTCAGACAAGAAATGTTTATTCTTGCAACTTCGTTTGCATGTATCTGCTTAAACTAGCATTTGTTGACAGCTAAAACATCACAGGCAGCTTACGAATATCATGAATCGGTGTGTTCTGCAGCTACGTGACTGGTGCTTCGAGAGTGACGCCATCACAGGAGGAACATTAAGATGTCACAATTATCGATGAAACAAAAATTATAGGTGCAGAGTTTTCAAAGAAGGGGTGATCAGTGCTGGTAGCTGATACTTTAATTGATATCGAGATGAAAAAAAAAAGATTTCGGCAGTGCACGCAATTCGTATGGCAGGTATCCTTCAGGCTATAAGAGTAACAATGGTTGCTAAGTATAGGGTAGTAGAGGGTGACAAATAAATAGTCGATGATATTAAGATATTTGTAAGCACAGGGAGAGTTCACTGACGCAATACAGAGGTAAGTGGATGTCACTCGGAGAGTCCTTCTTTCTGCATTACAGGTCAATCAGGTTACTGATTATGACAGGTATAACGTGTCCAAAGCCAGAAGAAACGTGGTTAACCGAGGGGCCCGATATTTATTAGTCATACCATAAGAAGCCAACAAACATTGACACCAAGAACAACATAGGGGAAATTACTCGTGCTTATTAAATGAATCGAAGAAACGATAAATTAATGGAAATGAAAGTGTGCGAAAAAACAACTTGACGCAGGTGGGGAACCACTTTCATTTCCATTAATTTATCGTTTCTTTGTTTCATTTATTAAGCACAAGTAATTTTCCCTACGTTGTCTTTGGTGTCTGTGTTTGTTGGCTTCTTATTTATTTATTTTTATTTATTTAGTACATACTGCAGACCCTTTTCAGGGTCCAAGCAGGACAGGCATATATTCTTAAAACTCAAAAGATACAGAACACAATGAAAAGAAATATACATAAAAATAAGGAGACAAATATTGCAAACTATTAAGATGTCATAACATGGTTCCAATCGGATATTGTCCGCGGAAAAAAGGAATATTTAAAACAGTCAGTTTTCGCAAAATACGGTGTCAATGAGTGAATGTGATGATGTCGGGTATAACGTGTGGTTAGAGGGGATATGTACTGTGAAGGATCCAAAGCAAACTTATGGTTAAGTAAAGAATAAAGAAATTCAAGGCGATATTTTCCTCTTCGCGTTTCAAGTGTTTCAATATTGTTAGCCGCCATGAGGTCAGTGGGGGAGTCGGTGATTTTAAATTTGGAATAGATAAACCTATGCTATGACTAATAAAAATCGGGCCGCTCGGTTAACCCCGTTTATAACATAGCAAGGGTCTCGAATCCGGCAACATTGATGCCTTCAGGTAGCATGTGGGGGTTTATTGACCGGTTGCCTTCACCCCGAAAAATCACGTTTTCGCGACGCCTGCGGCAGAGAGGAAGTTCCACATCCGCCGCCAAGGTTTGTGAGTGGTGGTGCTGGCTAACACTCTCAGGGTTCTACTGGGAAACATAAATATCCAAGAAAGTGGATGGGAAAAGGGTGCCGCGGTAATTGGTAGAGCATCGCACACGAGATGCGAAGGTTGTGGGATCGTTCCCCACCTGTGGCAAGTTGGTTTTCATCCACTTTCATCTTCATCAATCTATTAATTATTTATTAATCATTAAATTAATTAAATTCTATAATAAATAATTGTATCAATTGTTAATTATAGTTTATTATTTATTTAATAAGTGCACGTAATTTCCCCTATGTTGTCCTTGGTGCCAATGTTTGTTGGCGTCTTATGATGTGTCCAAAACCAGTCTCCCGAAAAAGAGTACCCCGCTGATGCCATACATCATCATCACACTAATCATCATCATCATCATCATCCTGGCTACGCCCACTGCAGGGCAAAGGCCTCTCCCATAGTTCTCCAACTACCCCGGTCATGGGCTAGTTGTGGCCATGCTGTCCCTGCAAACTTCTTAATCTCATCCGTCCATGGGCGATACATATATTATGTTATCTCTACGCAGCCCGTCTGCTGGAAGCTGCTGCAGCACAGACTGCCACTACGTCAGGGCAAATCAGCGCTGCTCAGCGGAGAATGAATGCAACCATGCTTCCTTCTGCAGATATCCTTCACTAAATGCTTGTTTACTCTGCGTACACCGACGCAGTAAATAATTGTGTTCCGCCACGAACCGCAGTGGGTTTTGAAGTAGCATACACGATGTAAAGCACATGGCCTCCTTGAAATCGCATACTTCTTGTTAGCACGAATAAATGAGAGGAGTTGAGCATCTTTCAGTTTTCATGTCTCGAAAATTCAGCATGCTTTCTCGTCAAGTTACAAAGGGTACAACGTATACAACGCGTTGTCTGAGTGCAGATGCGGCAATTGAACACTTTAGTTGCATCCAATACAGAATAACAGTTTGTGAGACGCAGTCCAGCGACGGCAAAACATCATACGGTGATGTGACTATGAAGAAATTAAGGGGAGTTCACTTTTTATTCTGACAAATATAAAGTATGACATTGCAGTATTGTGCGTGTACAGACCTTCAGTGACATAGAACACGACTAAGTACACTCATCAGTGAACTTGCCGTCACTCACTTGTACGTCACTCGTCCAACGCTGCGGCCGTAGTGTAAAACTGTAAGCACTTGGCCCAGGGTCTTTCGACCCCGCAGGTTACCCCCTCCTTGCTTCTAGCGTTCGTCGCACTGGCAAATAAAATGGACGCAAATAAAAAAAAAATCCGTAGACACTATAAGCACTTCCTTATGAGTTGTGAATGCGAAAGCACAAATGTCCAACAGAACGCCGCTGAGTTGACCGAGTTTTGCTCTGCTGGGAATGTTTTCGAGTTTTGCTGCGGTGTATGATATCGAACTTAGCAATTAAATTGGTGCGGCTTATCTGTTATAAGTCTCTTCTTTTTTTGTACAGCCAACGTTAGCATGCTGGCTGTAGACCAGAGTCCTTTGGACGATATCACTGAGAAATAAAGGACGCCGCATGCCACCGACGTTCTGCGCGACGAGACCGAGAAAGCAGCAGCGGCCACCGAGACCGGCAGGCGCGCGCAGCAGCTAAGCCCAGCGGGAATGAGTGAGTGAGAGAGACAGAGAGAGAGAGATATGGACCGTGCGCCGGCTTCCGAGAGAGAGACCCGTACGCGCACGTCACGCGACTGCCTCCTTGACGACAGCCCGTCTCGCCCCGCCGCGTCGCGTCGCGTCGTCGCATCTTCTCCGTCGAGGTGTGCTGGTGACGTGGCGTCGTGGCGATGCCTTCTTCTCTCACGCAACACCTGACGCGCTATTGCAGCAGGAGGTCTTCCGATTCGTCCACTCTACCCCAACGTGGCGTCGCAGCCACTGGGAAATTATGCACCGTCTCGCTGCTGGAGACTCCGCCGGCTTTTTCACCGAATGGGCCATTTGATTCTTTTGCATCAGAAAGGGAATATTGCTTGGGTGGCATGGACTGTCGCGTTAGCTTGAGGTTGCCAGACGACTTGCACCCGAGTTCTGTAGTCGCAGCTGAGCGCTGATCGCCTTCCGGTAAATTTGCTTTCACTGGCCCTTTTCGGTTGAAGCCGCCATTCCTGAACAAAAATGTGTACCCTTCCTGGCTTTTTTCTTACTGTTTAAACCGAAAACGCTGGACCCTATGCATGAGGTAATGGTACGGACACACTGGCGGCAAGACGCGCGCGGCACGCCGCCGGTGGCAAGAACGCCGCGCGGCAGAGAGGCCACATCGTTTGTGCGCGCGGCGGCCGCCGCGGAGTCACGTGACAGCACTGATCTCGCCTTGTCTCGAACTGCGCGAGCATAGGCGCGATATCGCGGTTGTCGCGCGCTTTTTCCTTGCTCGGTTAAGGCCGATCCACACGACGGACCAAATGGCTCTTTTGGACCGCGGTCCGCGCATCACGTGATAGGACGTCACCAGTTCGTGCGTACTGCCGTTGGCCCGCGCAAGACCGCGGCCCTCGCGGTCCAACAAATCGCCGAGGCTTTTCCCGCTTCCGTTTTGGCGGCGGACCGCATGCAAACCGCAGCGATTTTGGCTTAGCCAACGAATGTTGTCCGGCAACAGAGTGTCTTCAGCCAAATCCAATCCAGTTTTCGGCTCAGCAAAAGCCAGTCAAGCCAGTCGTTTCATGTCCGCCGTTCCGCGTACACGTGCGTGCAGCAGATATATTTTTTAAACACCGTGTCCTCATGGAGTGACGAGGAGGTTTTTCCATTTTGTATACCTCGTTGAGTAGTTCCCGGCTTTGTGGGACTCGAGCCGGAATGATAACAATGATAACACTCTGGCCGTGAGTGTAGCTGGTTGATCTGCTCTGTCGTCTGCTATGGCGGTCCGCCGTGTGGATGTGCTATGCGCCGGACCGGACCGCGCCGGGCCATGACGTCGCATCACGTGACCGAGCGGCCCGCGGACTTGGTCCGTCGTGTGGATCGGCCTTTAGCAGACAGCGCGCTGATCGCGTTGATTCCTGCAATGGCAGATGCAGACGACGATGTTCTGACGACGATGAGCGTTTTGGTCATTGTGTGTTCTCTGCTGTTGCGACGGCGGCGCGCGCAAAAGGCACGCAGACGGAGCACTAGCGCTGTTTGTCGCGGCTGCCTCGGAGCGCTCGGTCGTCGATCGTGGTTCCGCCGCTGGAAGTTAACTTCGGCAGTAGCCAAGAGGTGGCGCTTAGGAGAAAGCCCGGACGTCTCTCATTGGTTCGCGGCACGCGGCAAGCCGCCGAAAATGGCTTCTCGACCCATCCTCTGCGCGGCAGACCAAACCGGTTCCGCGGCAGGTTTCGCGGCACGCGGCGCGCCGCCGGCGGAGTGCCGCGCGCGTTTTGACGCTAGTGTGTCCGTACCTTAAGCCGGTTATGTTGATACGCACATGCCAGGCTACAGCTCTTTCTAGCGGCCGCTGGGCTGAATATTCCCCCGAGAGCAGGATTATTATAACACACATGACTCGTCAGCTTCTGTCAGCGCGCGTAAAAGCCCTTGACGCACGGCGATCACCGGCGTGGCAGCGCAGTGCCCCGAGCCCCGGCACAAGGCCAACCTGATCGAGTGCAATAATGGCACACAGGTGTGCCAGGCAGGCCGCTGCGAGGGCTCCATCTGCCAGAAGTACGGCTTCGAGGACTGCCAACGCAGCAGCACTGGATCGCCGCACAGCCCCGCGGACATGTGCCTCGTGGACTGCAAGCACGGCGGTGAGCGGGCCTTCCTTGCGACTGGCCTCAGTAGCGCGATGTCGGAGTGCTCTGACGTGTTCCGAAATTTGGCTTTGTATAAATTGTTTGAATAGGAGGGTTCAAAGCGCATTGGGCTGCCTCTGTAAGCGCAATCATTTTCGAGTCAAACCGAAATCACTCAGTTCTCCTGTATCATTTTTGCTACGAGTGTAAAAAGCCTATTGATGGATTTATAGAACATTAAGCTTACAAACTTGTATCGTAAACGTCAGAACATGCGCATCATATGTGACGCGTTGTACTAGCTAACATAGTTGTTGCTTTTGTGTGGCCGTGTAATGAAACAAAACGGGAAAGCCGTATTTATGTAGCCACGCTGGTGCTGCGATTAACAAGCATGGAATACATGCCTTGTTAGAGCATTGTCCCACAAAATGTGTAAATGTCATAATAACCAGAACGCAAATCCATTGACTGACAGGTACGCGTAGATGGTATTGCCCTTGAAAGCTATAGATAAGAAAATTAGGCATATCGGACGGACATGTTGGGATCTTTGTGAAACGAAGCTTTTTTGAAGCGGTTAATTAAGTGCTATACAATCAGAGGCGGTGCATACAATTGTTTGCTTTTATCCTATGCAACGTGCGACCGTATGTATTGCTTGTGTGTGCTCCACGAAGTTCACACCTTAATCGCACGCAATTTCTTGCAATTGCACAACAGTTTTCACAAGACATGCCAAAATGCCAGCACCCAATCAATCAGGCGGGCGCACAGTGTCGCATGTCTATCCGCAGCAACGTCAGGAACACGAAGACGGTGTTGGTTGCTTGTTGTGGGAAGAATGGTAGTGCCAGGTGCACATGCACAGAGAGAAGTGCGACACATATCTGTACCTACATGTAAGAATTATGTACCTCTTGTGTCACAGTTCCACATACCCGTTCTGGACGATCGGCCAAGAAAAGCAAACACCTATAATACAGATGCCTATGAGCGGACCTTATATGTAGAGAGGTTCTGTGTATTTACTTTTAGTTTATTGCGCAGAATAGAGGTGAACTTACTGGCACTACTTTGTCGATGCCCTGATAAACACAAGAGTAGTGAGCATGGAAGGTGACTAAAGGGGACCCAAAACGAGGGAATACTCTACTCGTGCATTAATTACGCAGCTGTTCCCCCTCCGTTGCATATGGCGGTATCAACGCGTTGATGATGAGATGCCGGGTATCGCGCAAACAAATCAAGCGGTACCTCCTTGAACAGGAACTGTCGAAGATATTTGTAGCGTTATATGGCGGTCAGCGTCAGGCGGAATGTATATCTTCGGCAATGTAAATATGCGCACCTCTGAGCCTGTACTTCTCCTGCATATACAAAGAATAACGCATACTACACTAGCACAATCCTCACACACACCATTACCACGCATAACATATTCCGCACCACGCCGACCACCATATAATGCTACGCACATCTTGGACAGTGTGCCTTAAATGTTCGCAAATGCTGTCAAACGTCAGAGCTACTATAGTAGCAATAATAATAATAATAATAATAATAATAATAATAATAATAATAATAATAATAATAATAATAATAATAATAATAATAATAATAATAATAATAATAATAATAATAATAATAATAATAATTTTGTTGGGATCTTGAGTTTGTACATTGGGATATCGGGTCTGTCAAAGCCAGAGTGAGGCTTGCGCGAGAGGACCCCACAACATCGGGAACGGAAGAAATCGTGATACATTTAACAAGATTGAAATCCCACGTCACTACCTAGTGAACGAAATAAGAATAAAAGCAGAAAACTATCTAATAATATTCACAGAGAAATGAGGTAACAGTCGTCAAAAAGGAAAAAAAAAGCAGGAATACACGACTCAAAGACGATTTAACGTATTCCGCAGTGTGCGCTTTGAGGTCGCAGTGAGTATATCGTTTGGGAGTTCATTGAAAATTTGGGGAATATAAACACACCTTCTAGCTTTGCCATATCTTGTAGTGCAACGGAGCACAATAAAACGAAGTTTTCTGAGTGATGGAGGTGCAGTGTAGGCACGCCTGAAACCGGAGTTCGAAAAATGGCGCGAGACAACTGTTTGGAAAATCAATCAATCAATCAATCAATCAATCAATCAATCAATCAATCAATCAATCAATCAATCAATCAATCAATCAATCAATCAATCAGTCAGTCAATCAATCAATCACGCTTATTTAACGTGCCCAGGAATAACCATAGGGTCTGAGGGAAGGCACATGCATACATTAAAATCCAAAAACTAAAACAAGAACATTGCAGGGGAACATAATTAAAAAAATGCAATGACCCAAAAAACAATTGTGAAAAGAAGAGAGTAAATACAACAAAGCGCAGTGTAAATACAAAAGGAAAAAGAGGAGAAGGGCAGTTTAACAATGCATGAAACTATGAGAGAAGAAGGCGAAGCTCGGAAAGGAACGACGACAATGAGCAATACAAACTATCAAGATCGTGAAAATTAGCGTTATAAAGACACTATAATTTGTGGACAATTGTTTGTTGTTGATGACGTGCGGGGACATGGAACGGTCCATGTTTTCTGGTGATCTTGTGCGGAATACGAAGCCTGATACAACTAAATGTTAGCGACAGCGATGCGTAGAGGTAGGGCATCCGCCTCGCGTGCAAGAGGACAGTGGTTCGAATCCCGGTGCCGCGCAATTTTCCACCGGATTAAAAACAATAGGAAAAAAAAGTCTGCGTGTTGATAAAATTGCATAAACAGGCCTGGAGTGCGGCCTGATCCCGGTGACCAGAACCGATAACGCACTCCCTCACCAGAGCAGGCTTCACCACCCTGGTGCAGTACTTGGCCACAACCTCGTATATGAATACAACAATCAAACCCCGGCCCTCAGTCCCCAGCAGCTGCGAAGCAACTGACCACAGCGGCAGTCAGACCTATGACGCAGCAGAGGCTGCTAAGAATCTCTGGATCCGGACAGGCTGTCATTGGAATCTGAACCTGGCAACGTTTAACGCTAGAACGTTATCTAGTGAGGTGAGCGTAGCAGTGCTATTGGAGGAATTAGCGGGAATTAAATGGGACATAATAGGCCTCCGTGATGTTAGTAGGACAAACGACGCATATACAGTGCTAAAAAGCGGGTACGTCCTGTGCTACCGGGCTTAGCGGAATGACGAGAACAAGGAGTCGGATTCCTGATTAATAAGGATATAGCTGGTAAACACAAGAATTCTATAGCATTATCGAGAGGGTGGCAGGTCTTGTTGTGAACCTTAACAAGAGGTACAAATTGAAGGTCGTACAGGTGTACGCCCCTACATCCAGTCATGATGACCAGGAAGTCGAAAGCTTCTATGAAGACGTGGAATCGGCGATGGATAAGGTCAAAACAGCATACACTGTACTGATGGGCGACTTAAATACCAGGGTAAGTAAGAAGTAGTCTGGAGACAAGTCAGTGGGGGAATATGGCATATGTTCTAGGAATAGCACGGGGCAAGTTATTAGTAGAGTTGGCAGAACGGGATAATTTGCGGGGAATGAATACCTTCTTCCGCAAGCGGGATAGCCGAAAGTGGACGTGGAGGAGCCCGAATGGCGAGACTAGCAATGAAATTGACTTTATACTCTGCGCTAACCCCGGCATCATACAGGATGTGGACGTGCTCGGCAAGGTGCCCTGCAGTGACCATAGGATGGTAGGAACTCGAATTAGCCTAGAATTGAGGAGGGAACGGAAGAAACTGGTACATAAGAAGCCGATCAGTGAGTTAGCGGTAAGAGGGAATATAGAGAAATTCCGGATCAAGCTACAGAACAGGTATCGGGTCTTAACTCAGGAAGAGGACCTTAGTGTTGAAGCAATGAACGACAGTCTTATGGGCACCATTAAGGAGTGTGCAATAGAAGTCGGTGGTTACTCCGTTGACAGGATACTAGTACGCTATCGCAGCAGACGAAAGATCTGATCAAGGAACGTCAATGTATGATAGCCTGTAACTCCACAGCTAGAATAGAACTAGCAGAACTTTTCAAGTTAATCAACAAGCGTAAGACAGCTGACATAAGGAAGGATAATATGTATAGAATTTAACATGATCTCAGGAACGGAGGAAGCCTAAAAGCAGTGAAGAAGAAATTAGGAGTAGGCAAGAATCAGATGTATGCGTTAAGAGACAAAGCCGGCAATATAATTACTAATATGGATGAAACAGTTCAAGTGGCTTAGGAGTTCTGTAGAGATTTATACGGTACCAGTGGCACACACAACGATAATGGAAGAGAGAATAGTCGTGAGGAATTTGAAATCCCACAAATAACGCCGGAAGAAGTAAAGAAAGCCTTGGGAGCTATGCGAAGGGGAAGGCAGCTGGGGAGGATCAGGTAACAGCAGATTTGTTGAAGGATGCTGGGCAGATTGTTCTAGAAAAACTGGCCACCCTATATACGCAATGCCTCATGATCTCGAGCGTACCGGAATCTTGGAAGAACGGTAAGAGAATCCTAATCCATAAGAAAGGGAACGCCAAAGACTTGAAAAATTATAGACTGATCAACTTACTGTCCATTGCCTACAAAGTATTTACTAAGGTAACCGCAAATAGAATCAGGGACACCTTAGACTTGTGCCAACCAAAGTACCAGCAGGATTCCGTAAAGGTTGCTCAACAATAGACCATATTCACACTATAAATCATGTGCTAGTGAAATATGTGGGATATGAGCAACCCTTATATATAGCTTTCATTGATTACGAGAAAGCGTTTGATCCAGTCGAAACCTCAGCAGTCATGGTGGCATTATGGAATCAGGGTGTAGACGAGCCATATGTAAATATACTGAAAAACATATATAGCGGCTCCACAGCCGCCGTAGTCGTCCATAAAGAAAGCAACAAAATCCCAATAAAGAAAGGAGTCAGGCAGGGAGATACGATCTCTCCAATGCTATTTACAGCGTGTTTGCAGGAGGTATTCAGAGACTTGGATTGGGAAGAATTGGGGATAAAAGTTAATGGAGAATACCTTAGTAACTTGCGATTCACTGATGGTATTGCCTTGCTTAGCAACTCAGGGGACCAATTGCAATGCATGCTCACTGACCTGTAGAGGCAAAGCAGAAGGGTGGGTCTAAAAATTAATCTGCAGAAAACTAAAGTAATATTTAACAGACTCGGAAGAACAGAGTTTACGATAGGTAGCGAGGCATTGGAAGTGGTATGGGAATACATCTACTTAGGGCAGGTAGTGACCGCGGATCCGGATCATGAGACTGAAATAATCAGAAGAATAAGAATGGTCTGGGGTGCGTTTGGCAGGCATTCCCAGATTATGAACAGCAGGTTGCCATTATCCCTCAAGAGAAAAGTGTATAACAGCTGTGTCTTACCAGCACTCACTTACGGGCCAGAAACCTGGAGGCTTACGAAAAGGGTTCTACTTAAATTGAGGATGACGCAACGAGCTATGGAAAGAAGAATGATGGATGTAATGTTAAGGGGGATAAGAAAAGAGCAGATTGGGTGAGGGAACAAATGCGAGTTAATGACATCTTAGTTGAAACCAAGAAAAAGGAAAGGGCATGGACAAGGCACGTAAAGAGAAGGGAAGATAAGTGATGGTCACGGATTGGATTCCAAGAGAAGGGAAGCGTAGCAGGGGGTGGCAGAAAGTTAGGTGGACGGATGAGATTAAGAAGTTTGCAGGGACAACATGGCCACAATTAGCACATGACCGGGGTAGTTGGAGAAGTATGGGAGAGGCATTCGCCCTGCAGCGGGCGTAGCCAGGCTGATGGTGATGAGGAGGATACTGGGAAGGAGTTTGAAGAGAAACTGGAGGTCAGCGCGATTACGTCGGAAGCCAAGTAAGGACGATGAAAATAGTCCAACAGTGTTAGAAGAAGGTCCAGTGTCAGTGTTTGAAAGCAGTGGTGAAATGTGCTTATTACTCTAAAACATCTAAAACGTCATTGTTGGATATGAAAAAGCCGTTCCGGAAGACCGACGAATATTCAAGTTGAGGAAGACAGATAGTTGTGTACAACTTGCGGAATGGTACAGGAGACTCGAATTCCCTCGATAGTCTGCGTACAGAGCCAAGAGAGCGCATACCCCGCATAGTAACGAGTTTACTTTGTGCAGAAAAGTGTAAGATTAAACGAAAAAGTACACCAAGATCATTTTTCTCACAGACCTTACAAAACGGTACAGAATTACAGAATAAGAAAAAGAAATGCTTGCCGTTTCGCGTGAGAAAGTCATGACTTTGTTCTTTGCTGCATTCAAGGAGCGGTTATTATCTTTGCACCATTTAGTGAAGGAAAGCAGTTCCGACTGCAGGGTGCGACAATCATAAACATTGTGAATTTCCTCTAAAATTTTGATGTCATGGGCATATAGAAGGAAAGGGTGCGGAATAACGGAAGGAACGTCATTATAAAAAATTAAAGCAAGGAGTGGTCCTAACACTGATCCTTGAGGGACGCCGCTAGTTGCCATGTCAAAAGAAGACGTTTTGCTATTGACGTTAACATAACATGATATATCAAGAAGATAACTGTGCAAGAGATAACAGTACGCAAGCTTGAGCAGAAGCAGCGAGTGGCAAAACACATCAAAGGCTTTGCTCAGGTCACAGTAAATGGTGCCAACTTGCCCCTTTGATGTCCTGAAACTGGCGAGATTTGTGATAGTGGAGCGGCCGGTGAGAAATCCATGCTGATTCGGACTGAGTGAGTTCTTCACAGTAAAAGACAATATGTTGTGAAGAGCAAGCTCCGAACTCTTAGACCAGGCACAGAGAAGAATAATCGGGCGATAATTCGAGATATCGGTTTTACAGCCAGACCTAAATGCAGGAAAAGTGCGAGCAGATTTTCACATGTGAGGGAAAGTTGAAGTAGTCAAAAGTTGCTCAATACGGATTTCAATACTTGAGCTAATATACTGCCGTAAGATCTTAGAACTCACTCACTCACTCACTCACTCACTCACTCACTCACTCACTCACTCACTCACTCACTCACTCACTCACTCACTCACTCACTCACTCACTCACTCACTCACTCACTCACTCACTCACTCACTCACTCACTCACTCACTCACTCACTCACTCACTCACTCACTCACTCACTCACTCACTCACTCACTCACTCACTCACTCACTCACTCACTCACTCACTCAACCATGTGAGGTTGAACCTTCTCGCAGCGACATTGTGGACACTTACGTATTCGCCGTGCCGGATGATAATCGTCTGCGGTGACGCAGGCACTGACGGGCATTGCGTGGACACCTGCAAGGAGCCCGCCCTGGCGTCTCTCTGCGGCCTAAGACGCCAGCGCGGAGCTGCGTGCAACCAAAACCGCGGATACTGCGACGTGTTTCACCGCTGCCGCATCGTCGACGAAGGAGGGCCGCTGGCCCGCCTCGAACAGTTGCTCGTGCCCAATAAGTTGCGCGAGTGGTTCAAGGTAAGATCAGCGCTTGTGGCACGCTACCGGGCCCTGTGGCCATATTAACAGAGCTTACATTGCGTGTTCTTTGTGAACTTAAACTGCGCTAGGTACGAGACACCGAGGTAGATGAAGACAGGACGAACGCAGGCTAACAACTGGTTTATTGAAATCGCACAATGCTGCCTCTTCGAACTATGCACACGTCCAAGCCGGATCATAAGCGCTTGATCATTCAACACTCCCTCGGCAAACCCCTATCTACACCAAAAAACCAAGCTCTTTCTTGACAAGATACACTGACGGTTCGCTGACACACCTATCTGAGTCATGTCATGCTAACAAGAAAGATTCATTCAAAGATTTCACGTGCCCTTTAGCCCTTTGCCCGCCCTAAGACCTTCGCTTTGTCAGACATCGGCTTGCGCTTCTTTGTACATGACCTAGAATGAACTGGCACATGCTTTCCTCTGCCATCTTTTAATGAGTTCGAGTGCTCCATTAAACGATTGTCAATACATCTTCCAGTTTGCCCCACATAGAGCATTCCACAGGTCAGCAGAAACTCATACACCATCTCTGTTCTACATGGTACATACGTGCGTCTGTGTTCTATGCCACAACCATCACTCTTGGGTTTATCTAGGTTAGAAAGGGTGCATGAACGTGACAACTTGCAGAGTGTTAAAAACACATCAACAGCGATTTTTCCGGTCACCCTCTTCATTCCATGCGAAACCTTATGGGCATATGAGATGAAGAGGGTGGCCGGAAAATTCAGTGTTGATGTGATTTTTTCAGCGCCCTGCAAGTTGTCGCGTTTATGCGCCCTTTATAACGTAGGCAAACCTAATAGTGATGGTTGTGGCATAAAACACAGACGCACGTATGTACCATGTAGAGCAGAAGCGGTGTACGAGTTTCTGCGGACCTGTGGAATGTTCTACGTGGGGCAAACCGGAAGAAGTAATAATAATCGTTTAATGCAGCACTCTAATTCATTAAAAGATGGCAGCGGAAAGCAGCTGCCAGTTCATTGTACATAGTTCGAAGAGGCAGCATTATGTGATTTCAATAAACCAGTTGTTAGCCTGCGTTCGCCTTGTCTTCATCTGTCTCGGTGTCTCGCCCCTAACGAAGTTTAAGTTCACAAAAAATGTCTTACCCACTAGCTTCCCAACACACTCTCCTCGATTATATTGAGTGATTGACGTCGCGAATGACCATCGCCGCGCCGATAGTTATCATTATCATCCCGATCGCTATCATGTGTAAAGTGTACTGGAGCTACAGCCAGCGACAAAGTGAATACGGGTCCTGGAGTCCATTTCGGCAAAATGCCGAGTACAACTGCGTCATCATAAACACTTCCTTCTGCTTCGCTGCAGCTGCATACCTGAAAAAATGGAACTGTGTTGGTATGTCTTTAGCAGTAGACCTTGCTGAGGAAAAAGGCTCTTCTGTACGCCAAGGTAGAGATATGCTTTTGCTGTGTTGTGTCGTCTTCTACATGGAATCGATTTATGTGCCACTTCATAAGGCTTCAATAATACTAGTTTTTTTACAAATCTGCAACTGCGCAGCCGAACTTGGCATAGCTGCAATGTCTTGCACTGGCACATTACTGCCGGGGGAGTGTTTACCTTTGTGGGTAGCAGGTTCACTGAAGGTCTCAGAGACTCAAAGGAACTCGGAGACTAAGAGAGACGTAGCGAATTACACAATTATATTAAAGTTGATAATCCATATAACAATGCAACTTACGCTTGTCGGTACCTGTCATTCTGATTCTTCACTAGCAAACTACTTTAGCCAAGTTTCTCCATGTGCTACCAAACAAAACCATTTTGTCGTCTTCGTTACGTAGCACGCCGCAAGTAAAGGAAAGAGTATATGCTTGGGCCGTGTTGCGGAACGCGAGAGATGATCGAAACATTGTGAAATTTGTTATTTATGCGAAGGAAAAGATGTTTCACGGTGTTTTTCTTTCTTTGATGTTTTATTTATTTTCAGTAGCCTTGGTGGATATAACGTAATTTCACCAACAGCTGTGTTCAATATTGCGATTCGCCAGCGGCCCGAATAGCGCTCAGCGTCCGTTATCACCAACACGGGCTGATCGCGGGCTGCAGATGGTTAAAAAATATATGCAGAACCCCTTCACCATGGGAATCACCGTCATGCGAAGCATTCTGAACGTAGCTTGCTAGCCTCGTTTGCAAGCCTAGTTTGGGGTCACGCAAAGTGTTACCGGTGACGACGACGGCACGGCGACTGACATTGAATCCCAATTAAGTCACCACGTGGAGGCGGACCCCAAAGGCCGTGCAAGCGGGTTTATTGAAATGGGGTGAAAAGCTGGGCCTGTCGATGGTTGTTGCGGCGATTGCAGAGGTTATGGTCGTGTACCGCGACCGTGCCAGAAGCGCAGACATGCCAAAACCGCAGAGAAGAGGCAAATGAAGCTTCTTTTTAAGATAACGGTGCAAAACACACATTCAAAACATGTGCCGGCCCTCATTTGACAGCGTTACACGTGGCTGGTCGCGCTACTTGGGGTGCTCTTCCTGAGCGGCGTGCTCCTGTTCATTCGTTGCTGCGCCGTGCTGACGCCCACGAACAACCCGGGGCTCCCGAAGGCCAAGACGTTGAGGGAGAGTGTGCGACGACCGATGGACATCTTCACGGTATGGGCCTCTGTGCTCGCCTTCTCGCCTTCTCTGAGAATGCTTACTTCAGTTTTAAGGTTTAAGAGACAAGTGTATCTCCAAAGACGTAATTTATATATTCAGTGCAAAACAAATACAAAATAGCAATACTCGCGATAAAGCCCCAAAGTAGACACCGTCGAGGGACACCCCGTTTATTCCGACAGTTAATACTAGCTCATATATCTTAAGAGCGAAGAGCAAAATACTAAATTCTAATTAACTGAATGTTTTCTACTAAGCAGTTCTTGCAAAGAAATTGAGTACTACAGTTCGCAGCGTACGCTAAACCAAAGCTTTCAATGGGCCCACGATAAACGCCATAACATCACTGAGCGTTGTTGAAAAACAAAAAATTCGGGTTATGAACTGATAAATAAGGTTAAGGGAGAGAGAGAAAAAAACGATGATTGTGGCGCGCTGCTATACAGAATGCAAAGCAGCAGCATTCACAGAGCTTTGCCGTCGTAAGTCCTGAGCGCCATTGGCCATCCGCTTTCGCTAATGATATGTCCAGCACCAAGGTTGGCTGGAAATTGCTCTAACAAAGAATTATAGCATAAGAAAATTTTATGATAATGGTCGATTTTTAAATTTTTGGCCGTCCTGGCAGTACGTGAGAAATGCATGCTGGAACCAATAGAATCACTTAGCCTCCATGCCAGCAGACGTTTTGTTGGCACAGCGCCAACAGTATAGCTTTACATGTGTTTGCTCCGTCGTGCTCATCGCAAGCGTATCCTGTACAGAAGGATTGAGAACTGAGCTTGTTGGTACATTACGAGAACACTTGGGAACAGCGTACGTGAAAAGACTGCCCTGTGTTGCCTGCGCCCTGCGCTGTCTATGCTTGTCCAGCATTTCAGCACTGTCCCCAGGTATTCTTGTTTCTTGAACTGTTTCCTTCATTGAATGATTATGACCAATGAATGACGGTAACTTTCAAAGGTAATACTTTTGTGCGCGTTTCAGGCTGCTCCTACATAACCGAGCAACATCTCAGCGTCTTTCTGTCAAGCGGATGCGTCCAAATAATCTCAAATGCACGATTCATAAGGACGAAAAATGTGTTTTTTCTAAAAAAGGAACTTTAGTAGCGACCACTTCCGGCTTTCGACAAGAAGCTGTTTAAATACGAAGCGTTTACAATAATGACAATAAAGAAATCTCCTCATGCTTCTACTGTGATGCCAATAGAATATACTGTTATAAGTGAGGTTTTTATTTTGTTAATAGGCTAATAACGTATATATTTAGTGAGCAATGCCACTTCTCGTGCACTTACATTTAGTTGAATTTGTCTGTGACCTATTTATTATTTATGCAGCAAGTACTTGCGTTACTGTATGCACAAGCCCGAATAAGATGACTAAGTTGAGGATGATGGAAGCAACGTGGTGGAACCACTCAAAATGTGGAACAATACTCAATCGCTTCATTACTGGTGTCTGGCAGAAGCTCTCCAAATGTTTCCATTGGTGGAACTGCCCGTTATGGTTTCATTGTGATATGACATTATGTTGCTGAAAACCAGGTTACGGGTTCTGTTACGTCTACGGGGAAACATTCCGATGGGAGCAGAATAGTCATATTCGTCCTACTAAGACATCCCCCGTCGATGCAAATTTGGGACATTGAAAGGAACTACATATTCCGTTGTTTGAGCCAGTCGTTCCAATTCCCAATAAATGAAGTTTTATGATCTAGTTTAAACAAGAACTGGGTCGTGCGAGGCGCCACAATGGATGTTTCCGGACTAATTTTGACTACTGTAGTCCGGAGCGAACAGATGTGCAGAACGATCAACGATCGACAACATATGTTATAACGATGGCAAATCAACTGGCATACAGCGTGGGACCTGCAGCACTCCACCTTTGGAAAGTGGTTCTCCAGCCTCCAGCACTACGACAACATATAAGTACCTGTGGTGACAGTAGCAATATATAGTACAACCTTTAACGATAGATAAGATTAGCTATCGATGATAGGTGTATCGAAATGAACATCCTAAGCCATAAGCAATTCCGTCTCCTCAGTGACCGAAGTATTCGCGTATGAAATAATTTGATTTCAATGACGTGATGTACCATAGATGCGTCACTCAGTCTACTGCCCCGTGTGCGTCTCTCGAGGGACGGGCGCGGTCCCTCCCTCGGCGATTGCGCCTGGCTGTGTCGGTCAGCGCGGCAATCACTTGCGCAAGTATGCCTTGCAAGTTGTCTTAGTGTAATTAGTGCTTCATTCACACAATTATATATGTAAAGCTTGGTTTACGTATGCAGAGCCCAGCCATCAAAACGTATCCTGGTATATCAGCTGTCCTCCAATTTTTCTTCCGTCAAAAGTGTGAGCCAAGCTATATATATATATATATATATATATATATATATATATATATATATATATATATATATATATATATATATATATATATATATATATATATATATATATATATATATATATATATATAAATATATATTGTCGCATTTTTTTGCATGCTTGACCAACTCGTTCCTCATCTTTATCAGTTTGCTGCTCGCCGCATGACATAAGCGTGCTCATAACGAATGCTTTCGAGTGGGCGTGTACATGTATAAATACTCCGCTCAGTATAGGCACGGGTGTCTTTCCCGCGCCGATCGTTGGCGGTGGCTGTCCTGTACACCACTGCAGTAGTTTCCCGACCAGGCACAAGGGGGCCCTAGTAAAGGTTGCTCCAAAGATCCTGGACTTCTGTTGCTGTGCAAGCATTGTCACGTTAGACGTGAGTGAGTGAGTGAAGAAACATTTATTGTAGGTCCGGCGAGGACGCGAACTCGTCGCGCACCCGGCTAGTCCCACGTCGGGACCGGCAGGTCTAGCCCACCGGCCCGGTCGCGGGCACGCCGGACAGCCAGGATTTGCTGTGCTAATATTTTAGCCACGTCTAACGTGACAATACTTGCACAGCAACAGAAGTCCAGGATCTTTGGAGCAACCTTTACTAGGGCTCCCTTGTGCCTGGTCAGGAAACTACTGCAGTGGTGTACTGCAGTGGTATATATATATACAGTGAAAGCTCGTTAATTCGAACTTCCATAATTCGAATTTATGGATAATTCGAACTGTCCGATTTGGTCCGGCCAAGCTCCACAGAAGTCCATGTATAAAAAAGTTCGTTAATGCGAACGCGAGCAGGTTCCCTCACGGATAATTCGAACTACGCTCGCCTGGCACACGGCCAGAGAAACGCGCCTACTGCCTACACACAAGGCTGTATTGCCTCCGAAACGGAGAGAACGGCGAGAGAAGGCAAAATCGGAAAATATCTAACCGACGCGGGGTCAGCCAGAAGGCAGCGGCGGCTGCCACCTCTCCATTCTACGTAACCTCCGAGACTTCTTGCCCGTTGCGAATCTCGGAGGCTTTGCAAATCTTGTACAGCTGCTAATGTTGTGCGGAGATGGCACCGCAAGCGCCAAAACACAGCGAATCAAGTACGTCGCAGCTGCGCTTGCAATCAAGAACCAACGAATCAGGGCCTTCGCCGCCTTCACATGTTCAGCGTCTTTGTCTCGGCAGTATTTATCGGTTGTGCACCTCTGTTTTCAGCTTAGGAAGTATCGGCCGTCGCGATTCATTGCGATGGTGTTAAGCCTCGGCTAACGTTTGTTTCGGTGGACATCGGTGGTGTGGCACAGTCGGACCCGGAGCTTCGACTTGAAGATGGCGTGTGCCCGCGGCACACGCCCTCACTTTCTGACACGCCAAATTTCTGACATGCCCTACTGCTTCCAAATCGCAGTGTACTGTTGCTCTCCTTCACTTTCGTTAGTTCGAACTTTCGTTAATTCGAACTGAAGCGGCTTCCCCTTGCGGTTCGAATTAACGAGCTTTTACTGTATATATATACATATATATATAATTTAATGAGAAGTTCTGTAGGTCCGGTGCATAGGTAGATTTAGAAACGAAGGTGCACACTTACGAAAATTGCATCTTTAATGTTTGTAACGTTTCGGCCGTGCTACGGCCGAAACGTTACAAACATTAAAGATGCAATTTTCGTAAGTGTGCACCTTCGTTTCTAAACCTATATATATATATATATATATATATATATATATATATATATATATATATATATATATATATATATATATATGCAGGGCTTGTATATCCGGTGCGCTCCTGAACAACACCTCGCAATGTGGTGAACGCAGTAGTTCAGCGCTTGGATCCGGAACCTCAAAGCCGTGCGACGGTATGCTAACGCATTTCACTCGGATTTGCCGCTGCATCGCCGCGGTTTCTCTTACCCAAGACAAACATTTCACGGAATTCACTGGGAATATAACTCATGACCTCCTAATGTCGTCGCGGCGGTCTTGTAATTCGACTGTGTCACGGCATGTTATCCCTTTTAAGCAAGGACGCGTCAGAAGGGTAAGAGTTTCAGGGCCGGCAAAGAAGCAGCAAGGAGAAAAACACAAGAGAGCGCGGTAAAACCCAAAAGTTGCACTTAGAAATACGTTAGTATGTATTTCATCCTCGGGATCCTCGTATGAAGCACTTCTCACGAGGGTCGCCGTGTTTTTGAGGACGCTGAAATCCGGTGTGTCAGCTGTCTCCTCGCGAGTGGATCCTGGACAGCGCGGTCGCACCTCGTCGTCTTCCAAGGGGGTCTAAACGGTGGTCGCCCTGTGCTTGGTTCTCGTGAGGGAAGCCCGCTCCGCCCACCAGGTCGACGGGCTCAACGTCCAAGAATGCCGCCAGTGCCAGTGCACGTGTCTGTTCGGCAAACAGACGAACGATAAGACGGGAAATTGACGCTTTGGCAATGGCTACGGAGGAGAACAAGGATTTGCGCGCAAACGCAACGCCGCCACATCTGGATTTATTTGCATCGGGATCTGATGAAGACAACTTCAATTGTAGAAACGTAGGTGCTGGGTTGGCGCTCCTCGACTGGTGTGATACGGAGCATGCATGTCTGGCCATGTTCGGGTTGCAAAAATTAAGAGGCACGGTCATGTGAGGCAATCTTCACTCGCGGCCTGCCGTTTAGTTTAGGAGGATTACTGATACGGCACCTGCTGTTTCAAGAAGTGTGCCTTCAGGTCTGTAGAAAGCCGCGCACAAACTGCCTACAAACTCATGCCGCGTACAGAGCCGCCATGTGAATCCTTCGCCTCAGTGCATATCTAAGTGCGTTCAGACCCTGCAGATATCATCATCCTCATCCTCATCCTCATCATCATCATCATCCTCATCCTCATCAGCCTGGTTACGCCCACTGCAGGGCAAAGGCCTCTACCATACTCCTCCAACTACCCCAGTCATGTACTAATTGTGGACATGTTGTCCCTGCAAACTTCTAGATCTCATCCGCCCACCTAACTTGCTGCCACCCTATAGATATAGATATAGCCGCTATAGATATCTTTCAGTATTTTTACATACGGCTCGTCTACACCCTGATTCCGCAATGCCTCCATGACTGCTGAGGTCTCGACTGAATCAAACGCTTTCTCGTAATCAATGAAAGCTATATATAAAGGTTGGTTATATTCCGCACATAGTGTGAATATGGTCTATTGTTGAGTATCCTTTACGGAATCCTGCTGGTCCTTTGGTTGACAGAAGTCTCAGGTGTTCCTGATTCTATTTGCGATTACCTTAGTAAATACTTTGTAGGCAACGGACAGTAAGCTGATCGGTCTATTATTTTTCAAATCTTTGGCGTTCCCTTTCTTATGTATTAGGATTATGATACACAGAAGTCTAAGGTGTCCCTGATTCTATTTGCGATTACCTTAGTAAATACTTTGTAGGCAACGGACAGTAAGCTGATCGGTCTATTATTTTTCAAATCTTTGGCGTTCCCTTTCTTATGGATTAGGATTATGATACCGTTCTTCCAAGATTCCGGTACGCTCGAGATCATGAGGCATTGCGTATGTAGGGTGGCCAGATTCTCTAGAACAATCTGCCCACCATCCTTCAACAAATCTGCTGTTACCTTATCCTCCCCACCTGCCTTCCCCCTTTGCATAGCTTCGAAGGCTTTCTTTACTTCTTCCGGCGTTACCTGTGGGATTTCGAATTCCTCTAGACTATTCTCTCTTCCATTATCGTCGTCGGTGCCACTGGTAATGTATAAATCTCTATAGAACTGCTCAGCCACTTGAACTATTTCATCCATATTAGTAATGATATTGCCGGCTTTGTCTCTTAACGCATACATCTGATTCTTGACAATTCCTAGTTTCTTCTTCACTGCTTTTAGGCTTCCTCCGTTCCTGAGAGCATGTTCAATTCTATCCATATTATACTTCCTTATGTCAGCTGTCTTGCGCCTGTTGATTAACTTCGAAAGTTCTGCCAGTTTTATTCTAGCTGTAGGGTTAGGGGCTTTCATACATTGGCGTTTCTTGATCAGATCTTTCGTCTCCTGCGATAGCCTAATGGTATCCTGTCTAACGAAGTTACCACCGACTTCTATTGCACACTCCTTAATGATGCCCACAAGATTGTCGTTCATTGCTTCAACGCTAAGGTCTTCTTCCTGAGTTAAAGCTGAATCCCTGTTCTGTAGCTTGATCTGGAATTCCTCTATTTTCCCTCTTACCGCTAACTCATTTATCGGTTTCTTATGTACCAGTTTCTTCCGTTCTCTACTCAGGTCTAGTCTAATTCGAGTTCTTACCATCCTATGGTCACTGCAGCGCACCTTGCCGAGCACGTCCAAGTCTTGTATGATGCCAGGGTTAGCGCAGAGTATAAGGTCTGTTTCATAAGGTCTGTTTCATAAGGTCTGTTAGCGCTTTATGGTAAACACTGGGACAATTCACTGGAGTTTGGACTTAATGTAAACCTTAAGAATAGTTAATAAAGGAAAAATCAGACATCCACCCATTCCTAGCAACTGCTACAAAGGAAACCCGTACGGGTTCCTGGAAAGAAAAGTCTCGGAGTTGAAGAAAAATTCGTCCTGGTCCGGGACTCGAACCCGGGACCATCGTCTTTCCGGAGCAGCCGCTCTAGCATTTGAGCTAACCAGAAGTACTACGTCAAACACCTGCCTTTGCTTCGTGTGTTGTCGACAAATTTGTGTTCGCCCTGCCATCTGCTAACCGCCTGGTTAGCTCAGATGCTGGAGCGGCTGCCCCGGAAAGGCGGTGGTCCCGGGTTCGAGTCCCGGACCAGGACGAATTTTTCTTCAACTCCGAGGCTTTTCTTTCGAGGAACCCGTATGGGTTTCCTTTGTAGCAATTGCTACGAACGGGTGGATGACTGATTTTCCCTTTATTAATTACTTCTCTCCACCTTGCGGGTTTCCTCAGAACTACTACGTCAAACACTTGCCTTTGCTTCGTGTGTTGTCGACAAATTCGACTTCGCCCTGCCATCTGCTAGCCGCCTGGTTAGCTCAGATGCTAGAGTGGCTGCACCGGAAAGGCGGTGGTCCCGGGTTCGAGTCCCGGATTAGGACGAATTTTTCTTCAACTGTAGCAATTGCTACGAACGGGTGGATGACTGATTTTCCCTTTATTAATTACTTCTCTCCACCTTGCAGGTTTCCGCAGAACTACTACGTTAAAGAGTAGTTACATGAAACCACCACAAATAATTTCGGTGCCAGGTGTCATGTTGTAGCATTTGCAACATAGAGACTGGCGCGGAACTTGTTTATATTGTCCTTGTAACATCAAGCCCACCTTGAAACGTAGCAGAAAATAAAAAGATACAGGCGTCCATGTGTATGGTAAGTAGCGCTGCTTTTAAATTGTGAAAATATGCACATTTGTAAACGTTACAGTGCATTGCAATGCTTTTTGCGTCAGAAGGGCAAGAATAGAAGAAAACGTTCACGAAAGTACAACTGTCCGTTCATTTTGTCCACCTAATGGCTCGTGTGCCAAACAGTTGCCTGATATTTTGATCTTTGATTGGATATCTCCATTTTACAAAATGTTTATATTCAAGAACCCCTCGTGCCTCATGGCTTTGTTAGTTACCGACAAAGGAATAAAATTTTGTCGTTCAGCTCGATATTAAAAGATCAGGCTATCGAGAGAACAATTAGTGTTCACGAACCTTGACTTATAGTTCGAGAACAAACAAGCACCTAACACAAGATGATGTACAGTATGATGCCATTCGTGACTTACAAGGATGAATCCAATGGTGACCAGCGCCACCAGAGCCAGTGTTCCAGCCAGCAAGAACACGATGAGCATCTCCATGTATAGAAACAGCTCTATAAGCAAAAAGTGACATGTGGCAAGATAGCGAATATTTGGGGTGAATTTCTACAACGCTGTACCGTTGTTGTTTACAAAAGTGCTGCGTCGCTAAATGGATATCGGAGTTTAAAGGACACCTCACCGTTTTCGGTCAGGGCAAGCAGATAATTGGGGTGCATAGGGGACGCCATGACGATCGTGTCTGTAATTTTATGATAAGGTGTAAGGTGCATGTATAGAGGGGAGGGTAAACTACGTAGATAATCGATTTCTTTGTCGAGTAATTGAATGAATGCTAGCATAAATCAGGCAGGAATTAGCCGGGGGAGAGGGTTGCAACAAAAGAGACGGAGGTGAATGATCGTTTACCAGCATGGGGGAAGGCAGGAGAGCAACATTGCTCGCGGGATGTTACTGGTTGAGGCAAACGGAGACAGCCTCTGCGGGGGAATGGTAGCACCTCTGCTTGAACCACTATTTTACAACTTTTACTTCTATTTCTTTCACCTGCTAAACACCTTGCGAAATTTTTACTTTAGAATGTTTCTCAGAGAACTCCCTACAAATCAGTACCTGAAGAAATTCCGAGGGGTCCTGGTGGTAGGCGTGCTTCATGTTAACCCAGTGAGGTTGAAATAAGGCTTGTGGGGCAATTATATGGCAACAACAAAAGCCAACTGCGCATATAACTTGAATGGGAAATATTGTGAGCTAGGATGTGATCTTCGTGTTGAATGTGGTCTGGCTGTTGAAGTGAAAGTACTAGCATGGATAATTGTGTGATTGAAAGTACCAGTACAATATATTCTGTGCAATATCTTGCGCAAATATTAGCGCCGATGCATTTGAATGTTGTGAAATTACAAGTAACAGAGCAAACAGTTCAATGTCAAAACTCAGCATGAGGGCAAACGCTTAACGCGATGAACTGGACTAAGCTTATCATAGCGTGTGCCGCTAGTGTGCGCTCTATAAAGCGTGAGTACAGTGACGGGCAAACGTGTATTACCAAAGCTGAGCCAGTGCTTCCGTGAGGCAATAGATGGCGTGCTGTAGAGCAAATCCGAGGCATTAGGGTCCCCCTTGTACGATCGCACTTTGTACCTATACCTGCGAGGCATCGTAATATCAGTCATGCAGTATCAGATGAGCAGATGAGTACACGCACGCTTTACTTCAATCCTTATATCTGTAGGTGGACGCCAGTCTGCAGAGCTGGTGAGTATGTCCTGAACTGTTCGGAGCGATAAAGTGGTTGACTTAGAAGTGCGTTCGCGCCATTTGCCAGAATCCGCTGCGACTAGACAATATATGTCTTAGTAAGCCTTGCCTGACGGGCAGTTGGTGGCCATAGTCTGGCTTTCTTGACTATGCAGCTGAATACTGCTGCTTTTGGTGAAATGCTGAGTATGGATATACCACATGCCGTCATTATGCAGCATTGTGACTGCTCAGGCTCACCTGAGCGAGGGTGCAAAGGTCGTATATCAGGAAAATGAATTTCATTTTCTATTCCATTTTAAGTTTTAGTCAGCGGCAAGATAGCAGCAACCTGTCTATCTGACGAAATGTTCTCGAGGCACGTCGTCGCAAACATTTAGCCTGCGGTGTAAAGGGCTGAGTGCATAATTTGAGCTGCTTTTGTGCTCAGTGGAAGCATCATGACCTTAAGCTTAATCATATAGCTATTTTGGTGTTCGATATTAAGCTAACTCTGTGGGAAAGCAAGCAATCGAGGTTTTCTTTATAGGAACACTTCGTGGCTACCTGTCTGCGTCCAGGTATACTAATACTTTGGCATTCTGTTCTCTCATGACCACATCTGTAGATTGGAAGACTCATATTGTGGCATTCGTTTCGAGTATTTTGTTTGGCACATTGTGACCGTGGAGCCACTTCCACATTCTTGATATTTATACAACCTAGACGGTGGACTATGGGGAGATACACGTAATCGCATATAAGCGTCTCTGTCTCATCTGTTTGCGGAATAACGCATTTCTTATGTGAAACCAAATAGCCATATCGTATCGTAGGACGGGACTTATGTTCGGGAGCGACGGTATGCGGGAGAAATCCAGAAACAAAAAGCCTGCCATGAGAGAGCAAAATATTATGGCGCTCTGCCTAGCAAGTATATGGTGTTAAAAGCAGCAGGATGACCTGCGCCGCATATTCCAGTTTTGCCGATAGTGGAAATACCACTCGACATTCAATTTTCGTAAATATTAAGCCGAGTGTTAGACGGTTGGACTCGAAGCTTCGTTAGTTCGGGATGTTGTGTGCCGTGGCTACATGTCAATTAACAGCCAGTGTGTACTTCTGTGATGAGAATAAGAAAGGGATATATTCTACAAAACACACTGCACACGTTGTGCTCACATCCCACCTGAGAAACGGCATGAGTCCCACGAGAACGACGGAGGACACGTTGCGTGGCAGGTAGAGTGTAGAACAGGCGCGAGGAAGCATGCTGTCGGAACGGCACCAAGACACCTGCGGTCAGAAAACAAGTGCGGTCGCGTATTTGGTCCAGTACTGGAAATAAGCATTGCATAGGAAGCGCGCAACTTTCTTCCTGCACTTGTTCGTCTCGATGGACACGCTTCGAACATTAGGAAATGCTATTTGGTCCTGCTGTTGCAAGGAAGAATATTTAGAGGAGGTATATACAGAGAGAATGCGTAATGCTATAAGACTGAAGCCGTCGATCGATGCCAGCGTCACTTTATCTTCCTCTTTGCCTCAAAACGTCTTTTCGTCTGGGCACAAAATACAACGTAACACTACGCAACAACTCGGAAGCCTATAATAGACTTAGATGGGCTAGTTGGTTGCTGGCTTGATGGAACATGGGTATACCGGAGCGTTTTGAGGACAGGACACAGAAATAATGCACACAGGACAGTCATTCTGTGTGCATTCTTTCTGTGTCCTGTCCTCAAAACGCACCGTTATAACCATGCTCCATAAGAAGCCCATGTTGATTGCGTCCTGATGGTTGCGTCCAATACCTGCATGAAGACCTATGTCATGGTTCTTCGATACAAGAATTCTAACCGTTATTTGAGTGATATTTTAATAATGTGCGGTGCTCGACATCGAACGTCAAAAAGCATGCTGTAAATATGCGTAGCCATACTTTCTGCTTTGCGCAAGCCTCCGTCGCCAGTCAAGTACGGTGCAGCCTTCGTCCACAGAACTGCGGGAACGCTGTCTTGATCAACCTTTATAGAACTTCTAATTTGAGAATGCGGCAGTGGAACTGCGTGCATCAGTGCATATTTACCGCAGTTGCCAGCTTGATTGTTGCAAAGCTTGGCGGCTGGGCGTTCCGCCTATGGCACGGCGCCACCACTGCTGGGAGTCAGCTTCACTCAACCCCATTTTGGGTACGGCGGCGTTGACGGGTGGAAAGCTCAGAAAGCGATGGACAGCGCACACCATCGGACAAAGTGAGCTGTGCTGTTTATATTATATCATATATCATGGTGCTGCTGAAAGGACTCTCTTGGATTCAATAGCATAAATGATGGTACTCAGGTGTGGCACCAGGGAAGTTATACCTAGCCAAAGAAAGAAGAAGAATAAGCAGTGCCAAGAAAAGTAGAGGCTCATGATTCATGTAATAATAACAAAGCAACAGGTCTGGGCAGATTTCATCTTCTATATTTACAGAGTCGAGCCCCAACATGAAGGTGTGCTCGTGCTCCATGCTTCAATTTGTATTTCAAGATCGAAAGTTTTATACTGTCCATCGAAGCACCGGCCACGCGTGCGTCTTTTTTATGGCACCTCCCCTTTCCCGACACTTTCCTTTGATTCCTTTGCAATTCTTTCGTTTTTAACAAGAATATATTGCTTAGACACTGCGACTGCAACACTGCAAGAAATAGCACGCACTTTCACAAAAATGGTTGCTACGAAGAACAACCTCAACAAAAAATGACTTATGTTCTTTCTTGGCACTTTTTTTCTCTGCAAAAAAAGCAAGAAAAATAAAAGAGAAAAAATAACTTCTTACACGGCAAACGCCTTTGCATTACATAGGAGTAACAATATTATGTTCAGCTTCGGAACTTAGCGGATTAGTGTACTCTGTGTTAGGGCGTGGGAGAAAAAAAAACAGCAGAATTATCAAAGTCTTACCACATGGTTTTGCGAATTGTCAGGCATTAATAGACATACAGAAAAGTACTTCGGAAAGTGCGCGGAGACGAACACTGGCGCATTGTTTGCTCGTATTTTTATGACCCTTAATTTATTGCGGATGAAGGTACCTCGGAAGCGACAACCGGTACCTCAAAGCCGTCAAGTCGCGCATGTGGCCACGTCTTCCAGTTCAGCCGCACCATGGACCACCCCACTGTATGGACGGTGACGTCACAGGGAGGGCTGGGCTCTGTGCACCAGAAAAGAAGGTGAAAGGTGGGAACGCCTAACTTCTGCACATCTATTTTCTTCGTCTACCTAATACGCAACTACATACATTGAAACTGTGGACAAATAACTAGAAGGCGTACTGTAGATCACTGCGAAACACAATTTGTTCGCAGTGCGTGCGTGTTCGCAGTGCGCAGTGTTCTTTTGTGCGTAATCTGTTGCGCACATTTCGGGCGAAATAACCAAAACGAGACATTAAGTAGATGCACACGCCATTGCTGCAGTGCATATTTACAATTGCATACTGGGTGTTTCTAAGTAGAATTTGAGTTATATTTAGAAATAGCTGTTTCCAATTAAAAGGATGGTTCCTCCGTATACGGTAATTTGTTGCTAATTAACAAACGTACGTATATTAACTTTTAATCTATTAGTTTCAGCGGGCCCATCGTAATCGCGAACTTGAAGCGAGCTCTTCGGAGTAGTCATATGAATTTTTGGATCAAGAAAAGTGCGATTACCCGAGGAACCGGAGAATGTCGGCTATCAGAGCGCGCCATTCCGAAACTGGGAGGCTGCAGCGACCGCAGAGCCGCGCCCCTGAAGCAGACGTTCCCTTACGTAACCCAGCAGCGGGCAGCCAGCGTGCAGCGAGGAGCGCCAAGCCACGCGTGACGCTGCCCGCTGTCAGCCGCCATTTGTATCTCATTTTGTAACGGACGCAGGACGCGGCTTCCATACCGTGTCTCAAAAATATTACAAACGGCGCGTTCCCGTTAATTCTAATCGTGTCACTCCTTTACAATTGTGGAGGTTCGCCACTGCCGCTGCTCATGCCAATGACATCCACACTGGATGGTGCGCTGCTCTGATCGCAAGGCATGTTCATACGGACGCCACGCAGCTCCTGAAATTTAGAGGAAAAATGAAAGATGCACCGATTTGCTTCCTGTGGAAGGCGGCCCTGAAGAACGGTGGTCCTTTCTGGCCCCGGTTACGCACCCGCAGCTGTACACTGCCGCTGTACAGGTCGGCTGGCACGCTGAACGAGCCGGAGTTGCCCACCAGTTTCACGCGCTCTTCCGGGCTGCACCGAAGCTTGCATGGTTGGTTTTCCTGGGAGTGAGCGGCGCGAAACCTCACCTCGACACCCAAATTTACTGACTTGTCGAGCAACTTCTGAAAGGCGACAAGAGATACCATAGCTCCCTATGAATCCTGACCACCTGGGGTAGCTTAACGTGCACTTACATATGTTAGCGCATGCCAGAGCGCTTATGTACTCCGCCCGTAACGCAGTTAGGGCCCCCGCGGTCACTAATGCAACACATAATCCCTGGCTTAGCACTTGAATGCTAGTGGGCTACAACGCCGCCTATGATATCAGAAGCAGCCACCGTACTAGACCTGCACGTTTGAAGCTGCACCGCTCTGCGTGGCGGCTTCTGAATGCAGCTGATTCTTCGCACTGTGTAAGTAGCTGTCGAGCTTGAAGAAGGCCAGGAGAATGAAGCGTAACTCACATACGAAACTATAAAGCCCGAACGGATAAGTGTTTTATTGAATCTTGTTGGTGTGCTGCTTAGCACGCGACATTTTACAAGACAACAGCGCTAAAATTAAGTCGGTGTTAGCAGAAAAGGGCAGAATAGAGTGATTATTTGATATGAACTGGTTAACTGAATGACAAATAATTCATTGTCTTTTACGCATTGAGGCGGCAGTGTTAAGGATTTTGAGCTGTTAGTGATGCAGTGGTGTGAATAACCAGGTTTCTAGAGTAGACGGATAAACTTACACCTAAATTGCATGGCACCGGCACAGTTTCTTACCGCGCTCTTCAGGGCGCCTACTCAAAACCCATTCCTACGCTAGAGCTTCTCTTCAATGCAGATGCCAACCATTTGTGATGTTGGGCATATTATTAGTGATGGTTGCCGCCAATAGGAAACAACATTTGTGAATGTGATCCTTGGATCTGAATATTGTAGCAGATGCTTTCAAATTCAACCGTCACATTATTCGCCCTCCTCTAGCCAGTTGATCGAGCCAAGTCGTATTTGGTTATCGCCATGGTCACCAAGCTATTTCTTCAGATGACAAGAAGTGAATGAAACTAACGAAGAGTATTGGTAAAAATGGTTTGAACCGACACAATATGCTGTGATTTCGCTGGCTCAAAGCAATCTGCCACTATGTCGTGCATAATTTTGGTGCCAGCATGGCCGCTTCTCTCTGAGCACTCACCCACGACCAACAGGTGGTGACTCCGAGATGGTATTCACGTGCGGAGGAGTTGCGAAGCTTGGACTCGAGGGGAGGGACGGTCAGAATGCGTCTCCATTCGATCCCAACCAAGAAAGGAGAGTACTCGACGGCTCGCAGCGAGACATCTTCACACAGCATTGAGTGCGTAGAAGTATTAGAAAAAATATGCATGCTCCAACACTAGAGAACTTGACGAAGACAGGGGAACGCACCGGGGCACGGCGCTGGTTTATACAACAAACGCTTTATTCACCAAATGGTAGACATAGAGACAATGAAAAAGGAAATAATCATTAATCATAATGTATTGCACCAACCAAGGTCCAACACGAGTACCTAAGGAAAAAGCTTAGCTGTTCAAGAAATAATTGTACTGGTCCGGGGATGAAATTCAGCAGTACCGTCTTTCCAAGGCAGTCAGATTTATAAGACGGATGTCGCTGATGCTAATGATGATGTGAGTGCACTGGTTAGCCGAGGTTTGGTTTCAAGAAATGTGCAAGAAAATATTGTTTAAGCTGAATTTGTGAAAAATGCGAAAGGTGGAAGTTGGTACATCGACATTTTATTCGGCGGACATATCGACACGCACTCCGCCTGTATTATTTTGAACTGGCTACCTACATGCCATGAATTATATATTTTTTCAATCATGCATGTAATGGAACTGTAAGCAATTGTAGTACTTAGTAGAGGGGCATACCTCAAACAATAATGAAGCGTTGTAAACCCCAGACCTCAGAGCGTTTTTTAAAGCATTTAGAAAGAGGGCGCATGGCTTTGTTTTCTCTTCTCCGTGGTTTCGACAATATTTATCCAACATATTTTAAAGAAATTGAGTGTTGTGGGACTGCAGCGGCACGTTTTCGCCTTGAAGTATGCTTCGTTTCTACAAGTACTTCACTCACCGATTCCCGAGCCCGGCTGCACCCGCGCGCAAAAGGCGCATGCTGGTCCGCAGGCGCCAAACACGCAGGCCAGGTACAGCTGCGGAGCGTCCCGCACATGCCACGGGTAGTCTTGCTCTTGCTCACCGCCACCAATTCTCTTGGCGCCTAATGTGGAAAGAAATATACACTGCGCGGTATAATGCCCCGAATCTGCACCATAAACTATATCAGGGATACCGAGGCAGAGAGCTCCGAAATAATTATGGCCACCTAAACGTTCTTAACGCGCCCCGAAGACCGCTACACGACCGTTTGGAGCGTGACCGCCGCGGCTGCAGAAGCCGTGGAACCATTAGGCGAAATCGTTAACCAAATAAGGCGCAGTGGGGTAGCCCTTTAGCACATCTCATAATAAAACAGTGCCGTTAAGTAGTACTGCCACTTTCTGTATGCGAAAACTAGTGCTGTAGCATTTTTGCTCGGATTGAGGCACAACTTGGTCTTCCCGTAACCTTTCGACAAGCAGATCAGTCCTCGCTAAGGTCATCCCTTCCCTTGCCCGATTATAGAGCATTTCTGGGATTTCCATGCGAATTTGCAAGCTACTTTTTGTGTCTGTCCTCCTGGGTTGGCCTTCGTTTCTCGTATTGCATGACTACTACAAATAATCGGCTGACCACACCCTCAGCCCTATTACAGCCAATATACCAAACAGCTGACAGCAGTAGAAAGCTGGGTAGTATTGAAGCTGTCCAGCCGGGGCTTTGTGACGTCAACTTGTTCTTCTAGTTTTCTCTGTTGCCAACAATTGCAGCACGCTGTATATAGTAGCTCACAGCTTGACGTGCCGTGTGTGCATGATAAATGCCACTTCTCGCTGACCGACCACCATGACCCCATGCCGTCTTAGCCCGTATGTACCGTTGCCGAAGCACTGGAGTCCAGGCGGCCGACGCACGCGACCGCAGGGCGTGCTCCGGCGACGGCAGCGCAGCAGTCCGGGCTCGGCAGCCGCGCAGCGCAGTCCCTCGCTTTCAGGGCGCGCTGTCTCGGGGCTGTGGTCGCCCTTGCTGCTGCAGCGTAAAACACAGCGTACGAAAAAGCGCCTCAACAAAATGGCGAACTGGGAAAGCCAGTGTTCGTGCCGTGCTCTTCAGTCATCTTTGTCCCTTCGCGCTATCCTAACCATAAAGTTAGTGCACGCAATCTCTACGAATATTCTATGGACTCACTGACTGCACTAGACGAGGGCCAGTTAGCACGTGTGAACATTGTTGCGTGTAAATATCAAGGAAGCAAAGCCGAGTACAGTATATGCCAAAGACAACATGTGACTTGAAAATACGAGTGCTTGAATGCATGAAGAAATTAACAACAGTAAGCAAACAACCACGCACTTTCGCATGTTGTGTGCAAATACATGTGTTTGTGGTAATACGCTGTGCAACTCTGAGCTATTCAAACGAGCGTTTTACTGAGCAATAAGAATGCAATGCCGCGTACCTGCGGAGTTTGACGAAGCAGACGCAGTGTGCCGTAGGAGCCGGGGACGCGCCATATGAAAGCGGCACCAGCTGAAGCAGGCCAAACCAGAAAGCGGCCATCTGCATCTGCCGTTGTATTGGAGGCAGCGCAAGTCGCACTGTGTGCAGGCAGGTCTTCCTGCGCCGTCTGCTTTTCGCTGCGGTGCCTTCTTGGCATGCTCGTTGCCGCCGTGGCGATGGCTCACTGAGCGCCATGGGCTTCATCTTCTTCATCTTTAGTGGCTCGATTGCTTGTCCTTCAAACAATGGCACTTACCTACGGTAAAAAATGCCTTCGGTAAGGGGGAACAAAACGACAAAAGCTAGAAAATAGAGAGAAAGTGGCACGAATAATAAAGAAAACGTACTAATTATATAAGAACTGGTACAAGAAAGGCAATATCGGTAACTGTAGAAGTTATTTCAGTAGCAATTATGAATCTTAGATAATGATTTTTATATACGTCTACCATTTGATGGGACCATTGCAAGAGTGATAGCAAAAAAAAAAAACGATGGTCTGTCTATAGACAAGTGCTGAAAGTCTGCAATTCAAAACTTACAGAAGGAACCATGGAAAGTACTCTATCATTCTCTAAAATCCCATCCAGAGTAAATACGCCAAGTTATCAGGTAGTCTGTTGTAGTGTCAAATAGAACTAAAAGGAAATATTTAATCGCGAGAAGTGTCAAAACGCATGGCGACAAAAAATATAGTAATAAAAAAGTAGAACCGGAATATATACTGTTTAGTATGAATTGCGGTTTGACGTCGCGGGCTCTATAGGCAAACCGCGCAACCTAATCTCAGTTCCCTTCCACCCGTGCAACGGTAGGCCGCGTGCGGTGTGGACTGCGGAGGAACAGCGCGCCTAAGAAAGAACACCGTCGCGAGCAGAAGCGGGAATGTGCGCGGCGACGGCGCGCGGCACGTCATGCGGACGAAGATCGCGCCGCAAACGCCAAGTGTATGCAACCTTGGTTGGATCACCCCACCGACTCCACTCCCATGGTAATTGTGGGTGATTTAAGCATAGACGTGTCTCCGCCAGACGGAAAGTGGTCTGTGTGTTTCCCTTGGAAAGGTTCGGTATTCAATGTAACACAAACATCAATGGGCCCACGACGCGTCGTCGGTGGTGTATATATAGACCTCACGTTGGCCAAGAACCTTTCCAGTGTCGTCACAGAACCACGGGTCGTATATCATAGCGATCATATAGCGATGCTCACCTCGGTGACCAAATAATACATCCAAAAAAAGCAAACAAATAAAGGTTTAAAATGGAAAAAAAAAGCATTGAGTATGCAATTAAATAAAACAACAAAGGAGTTGTGAAAAAACAAAGTTTTTCGTGGTATATGTTCTTTATGTTCAATCAACACATTTATTATCAGCATAATTATCATCATATATACAGCTCCGCTGGTCATCCACCTTCGCAGAATGGAATGGCTCTGAATTTTTTGTGCTTCTCGTACAGAAAAACCAAACAGAAAACCAAACAACATTCAAATGTTACTTCGGTCATTATACGTTTGAGTGAGAGACGCGTGGAAGATGTAATACCAACCATAATTTGCGGTGAACAAAACATAAAACAAACTATAATGGGCATTGTTTAATATAGAAATTACAATGAATATGGACCACTGTGGAATACTCAGAAAATGTCTCGATTTAATATTTCCCCTTCTTATTTTTCATGACACTTAAAACAACAACTTAAAAAAATTGTCAGTTTCCATTTATTCTATGTACTAAATGAGGGGGGGGGGGGGCTAGCAATGTTTCTGTTTTATTCAACCGGCTGCTCATGCAATCCAATGATGCGGATAATCTTAGGCCTGCTCGTTAGCTGTGCTCTCCGCGTTATCACGTCCGCCCTGCTGCGGGGCGCACTCACCCGCCGTGGTTGCTCGGCGGCCATGGTGTTGGGCTGCTAAGCCGGAGGCCGCAGGTTCGAGTGCTGGCCCCGGCGGCCGCATTTCGATTGGGGCGAAATGCGAAAACACCTGCGTACTTAGATTTAGGTGCACGTTAAAGAACCCCTGGTAGTCCAAATTTCCGGAGTCCTCCACTACGGCGTGCCTAATAATCAGAAAGTGGTGTTGGCATGTAAAACCCCATAATTTAGTTTTTTTGTGTGTGTGTGTGGGGCACACCGACGCTTCAGATGACCATGCCAGAGCGTGGAATCTCAAGTGCTGCCATTCCGGTCCAGTGTTGTCCAGCACAGATTTTCACACCGATAATGAAATAAATGTTAAGGCAAACCGGTCCATTAGGACTTTTCAATTTCGCACTGATCTTGTTGCTTGCCTGTTGACACTGGCATTGAAGTTTGTTAGGCTCCTAGGTTTCATTTAAGCTGCATATTTGCGATAATTTAGTTCCTGTTATCATTTTCAATTATCCACCCTACTTTTGGCTAATTTCCAGTTGTGGCCGAACGCGCATGAGCCGCATGCGATAAAATGTGGGGGAATTTTAGCCTTTACTCGAGCGCTGTTTTGACCAGAACTTGTGGTTGTAGATCATACCAACTATGGGCGTTTTTCCGAGACTCGCGTGAACAGAACTAATAATTATAAAAGTTAAAGTTTACTTGTATGTTTGCGAAAAAAGATAAACTCAATTCAGCTGATGAAAGAAAATGAATGACATGGCCTAAATCGAAATGCATTGAAAAAAAGAAGGTTAAAAACAGAAATTGTGCTAACTAGGAAATTACTTGTTTACGTACGCGAATAAAGTATTGGATATCGATACGGGCATACGTGTAACTCTGCACTCGATAGTCGGAGCACCGAATCAAAGGCTAACGGGAATGGTCAGATCCATGCCAGTTCTCTAGAAGAGAAGCGAAGAGATTTCTCTTGCCATGTAGTGAAGCAGCGGCATGACAAAGAAGCCATCTACTCCTTCGTCCTAACTCCAACAAGGAAGATGCACAGTGAGGAATGCATCAGGCTAGACCTACGTAGGTAAAAATCTTGAGACGGAATCAGAGAACGTAGTTTTGTGAGTGATACATCAAGTCTTCTCGTATTGAAAAATGAACTATGTCTGGGATATAACAGGTGCCGATAATTCGTAGGAGCACTCAATATGAGGTCAGATAAAGTTCACTTAAAGGGCCCTACACCAGTCCCCATAGCAAATTTTGGATATACACTGGAACTTGTTACGCGCCCTCTATGAAGCGTTCTGCCCCCCCCCCCCCAAATTTTCAAAACGGCTCATTAATAGCCGAGATAAAGGTATTTCAGTGCCGCGAACCCATTATTTCAGGAGGCGAGTTCCACTGCTAAGCGAGACACTCTCTCCACTCGCCCCATCTAGCCTCCGCAAGCGGAATGCCCAGCGTTCTCCCATACCAGACCTAGAGGATCGCGTGACGCATACGTCACGGGCCCCCCCTTAATTTTTTTTCTCCTCGCTGTTTCTCTCTTTTTTTTTTGCGGTGCTGCGCGCGAGCTCTTGCGACTTTCTGGCTCCGCGCAGCGAACGATTTTGAATGTTGTGCACAAGGACACATGACTAGAAGTATAATTCAGTGCTACACGAATACTGAGCCGGAACAAGCGGATCGCAGAGCATGATCACGCGCAGCAGCACAGTAGAAAATAGCGTAGTTTCGGTACCTGCGCACATGACTGCACGACCATGACAACAAGCAGACGAAGCGGAAGTACATCTCTCTTGCTTCAGTGCGAAGTAAAATAAAATAAAAAAAAGAAACACGCAGACATTCAGTTTGTGTGTTTTATTATTTCTCTAACCTTCAACTCGTCAATTCCAGCAACAGATCACACAAACAACAGATGGTCCCTTGAGTAATTCTCGAAGTCACGTGTCACCACGAGCGACGTCACACTGCGGGCCCGAGTACGTAGGCGCTGGGACGCGAGTACGCCACCGTCTGGTTTGGAAAGCGGTCGGAGCGAGGGAAAGGAAAAATGGCGTTCGGATTGAAATTTCACACCTTTCTGCGGCGCGTAGCGATGTATTTCTTTGCAAACACAATCAACTGCACGCAAGGTATGATCTGCGCTTGTCAGCTCAATATGTCCAGACCTGGTGAGGGGCCCTTCAACAGCAAGCGCCCGGAATTTAGCCGCAGCGAACCAAATAGACAATGGTATCGCAGGAAGGACAGGGTCGTTAAGGGACGCCTTTATCAGCGAGTCCACAGTCTCATTCAGAAATAAACCCTTAATTACGACCAAGCCACCCAAATTTATCGAAGAGATTGTAAATGAACAGGGACTACGTATAATGTAAAAGTCTTAACTGGTAATAGCTTCTGGGTGTAGAAATGGAATAATACACGGATAGAGAATCTAACAAATGTGGCTTAGTATTTGATGGCCGGATTTACGCAAGTACTGCTATGAACTGTGCCAAAATTGGCATGGAATCTAGCAATAGAAGAGAAAAAAACCAATAAAGATTAAATTGAAAAATTCCAAACGCCCGATTTCTTTTACACTTTCATGACAATATTGGTTGAAAATGGGATCAAAATATCTTGAAGGAGTCCACTTGGAGTGTTGTATTGGAGCAGCTTAGCTTTGTTTGGGAAAAATATCACCGAATATCATTTCCATAGAATCTAAATAATCCTTACTGAGAATTATATCTTAAAGTTTCACATTTAGTGGATACCCGCCGTGGTTGCTTAGTGGCTTTAATGTTCCGCTGCTAAGCACGAGATCGCGAGATCAAATCCCGGCCACGGCGGCCGCATTTCGTTGGGGCGAAGTGCGAAAACTCCCGGGTACTTAGATTTAGGTGTACGCCAAAGAACCCTAAGTGGTCAAAATTTCCGAAGTCTCCCGCTACAGTGTACCTCAGAATCGAATCGGGGTTTTGGCACCTAAAACCCCATAACTTTTTATCATTTAGTGGATGTAGTAAAATTTGCACAAGATCGTATATAATCCACGCGAATTAACGCAAGAAAAGATATGGTAGAAAGGTGAAATCCATCTGCGAGTGATGAAATACAAATCATCCAAAAGCCTTAAAAAAAGCATTGTACAACGCATTCTACCATTGTTAGTGTAGAAGAAGAAGTTTCCTAACAGGAGAGGCGATTCGTTAGAACGTCCTTCGACTCGACATTCCTGCAACGTTTAAGGTGGGCAGTTGAGTTGTTAATATCGACGTAGCCATAACGATGGTGCGTTCAATGCTATTGTAACAGTCAGGTGACAACTAATGTGTCCTTGTCCCATATTTCTCGGAACGCATAAACCTTCGGTGTGGTTCCTGTTGCCGACTCATGTCCGCCCCTCACCGCCTGCTTTCTCCCGCAAGTGGGCGTGAATTAGCAGCACTGAACGTTTCCTCCTTACGCGTCTTTCTGAATCTTATTGCAGCAGCCGTTAAAAAATAATAAAATCGGATGGCCACTCGGCGTGTTGCGCACATTTCAGAGAAGTACTTAAATTGCTTGCAGTGGCAGTAGTTCGTCTTCACCGTGGTGCCTTGGCGTGTCAGGTGGCTTTTCATTCTTTTACTTTGTGCCGTGTCTTTAAGCTTTTAAGTTGTGGCTATGGTGTTAGGCTGCTGAGCACGAGGTCGCGGGATCGAATCCCGGCCACGGCGGCCGCATTTCGATGGGGGCGAAATGCGAAAACACCCGTGTACTTAGATTTAGGTGCACGTTAAAGAACCCCAGGTGGTCAAAATTTCCGGAGTCCCCCACTCATAATCAGAAAGTGGTTTTGGCACGTAAAACCCCATATATTAAAAAGCTTTTAAGTTCAATACCTTCTGTGGGAGACGCCTGCACTACTTTGGGACTTCCGCAAACGAATTCGCCATCAATTCCTGTGAAGCCCGTTTTTATTTATAAAATCTGCTCAAAGAAAGCTTTTTCGGGAGTCGGCATACATGAGCTTATTCAGTCGTGCGTCTCGTAGTTTTTCACAAACGGAAAAAAATGAACTGAAGCTGCCGCTCATCGCCGTAGGTTGTCATGCGTCAAGAGCATCGTTGCCGCCACCGCCAAAGCGAGCACCACAGCCCGCTTCACGAGCCCCGACGGCAGCCAGATGTGCCCGACCAGCAGGCGCCAGCTCCGCCAAAGGGGCCCGTGCCTGCTGTAGCCGCGGGCGCCGTCCCCGCGGGTCTCGGTGGCCCTGGGAAGGCTACGGAAGATGCGGCGCAAAGGGCCAAGTCGGCGCAGCTGGACGCGGGAAAAGACGGCACCAAACGGCCTCCTCCTGCTGCTGTTCCCGCCGCTATTTCTGTGGGGCCTATACTAGTGCCACACGCTCCGCCCAAAGAACAAGGACCAGAAGTGAACAGAGCTCCTGACGGCCATATTGTCGGTCCAAGTTCTACGCGTGTTCCCCGTGCACCTCCACTGAAACCGACGTTACCAAAAGACGGTAAACCGTCTCCTACAACTTCCAAGAAGCTAGGGCCGATAAACGTGGTAACGGCGAAGGAGGCGTCTTCAAGCAGGCCACAGTTCGCAGGTGGCAGAATCGTTGTTAAAGGCGGCATCACACCACAGAATAATGTAGTGGACATGCCTGCTGCCTCAACTGCTCAAACAGTGGGACGTAGCTTGCCAACTCTTGCCAATGCGGCGTCCACCAAGTTCGGCGCGGTTCCTGAAACTCAACAAAAGCCGCCTGTACTTCATGAACCAAACGTGAAGCCTCCTACTGATGCACTTCTACCCAAGGTTCCTCACGTTTCCCCAGCTGGTGCTTCTTCTAAAGCAGCCGCAACAGCTGACACTCTGCCGCGCGTTGATCAGCAGGTTAATAAGGCACCCTTTCGTGCAGTGGATAAAATTCAGAACCCTGCGCTATTTCCTGAAAAACAGCTGGGGCTCCCAACGATACCGAAAGGACAAATATCACCACCGCGACAAGAAGCGCCTGGAGCACCACTTCGTGGCCCCCTTATGGTGCAGGGCGCAGCCGAAGGTTAGAAGCTAACGTCTACGAACTCACTTTTTTTTAATAATGCAGTTTAGATATTGCAAATGATATGCCCTTTGACGTTACCTATGCGAGTAAGACATGATGCTATAGAGAAATGCCTTGGCTCAATTAAGTAGTCAGCGGCATTTTATGAACACAACAACATTAGAAATATTTAATGTCGCAGGTGGCCGCTAACATGTCAAAATAAGATTTATTTCTGGCAATTGAAACCGGTGTGGTCTTGTCTCGTGCCACAAGAAATGTACTTAACGCAGAAACATTTGTTGAAGCGATCGCGTCTTGGGGCATTGTTCTATATGTTCGGAACATGACTGCCTACGTAAACAGCCCCAAATGTCCTTGCGGTGCATTTTAATTACTTTGCTTTTCTGCTTGTAATAAGTTGCTCTGTAGAGGGCGTGCACTGACCAACCTAAAAGGCTCATCATAACATATCTGCGTTTGACTGGTTGTCTTCTGGTTATAGTCCAGGTCAGTCTTGCAATTTTGTATTCCATGTCGGAAGGGTTTACCATTGCAGAATTGCAAAAGTAAGGCGTGTAATAATCCCGAGCAATCTTGATTCTTATAGCTTCAAAATTACCATCGCAGGTAATAAAACAAAAGCCGAAAACGACGGCCACAAATACGCAGGTGCCTAAATAAAGAAAAATAGGGTGCTCACCATCAAGCTGTTCGGCTAGTTGGTAGATTGTCATGGGGAAGTAATTAGGCGCAATGTTGCACTCCCGCATTAACGCGCACACCCACGCGTACACTCAAGAGCACTCCCCGCCCCTGCACCGCTCTTGAGTGTATACTTGTGTGTGAGCCTAATTGCGCCTAGTTACTTCACTGTGTGTTTCATGATCAAGGTTGCCGTAAGCAACAGACACTTAATCGGCGCCAGTAATGAACCTTATTAGGGTCACCTCGTCGGAAGATTAAAGAAGGGGAACTTTGCCGTTTCCGATTCTCAGATTTTTGGGTTGCACCGAACGTGTACTAGCAAATAGGAGAAAAAATATGCACATGTACTTTGATTCAGAACTTATGTGATGGTAGCAACGCGTATATTTTGTTAGTAAAGTATTGTAAACGTGCAAGCACCGACAATAGTGCATAATTTATGTTTGCTATTCCGGTATTCCATTTCTTGTTGGTTTTGACTGCGCAAATTGGACTTATACGTATCCGAGGTTAAATTCCTGATAATTCACCGCTACAAATTAGCTTTGAATGAACCTTTTGCATGCAGGCCTAAAAAAGGATGGCCCGATAAGGCAACAAGGACCGGCGTCTCCAAAGACTACAGACGCTGCTAAACCTTCGAGTATAGGCACGCAGGACGTGCTTCATAAAACACGACCTCGCGGCTCTCAAGTACTTCTGCGCCCTATGGCGCCCAAGAAGGTTGAGGCAGAGCCATTCAAAAAAGTTTTAAATGGACAACCGATCACTACGGAGGTAAGGGCCCTAAATCACGACCAGAGAGTTGCTGATGCAAAGTTGCCAAAGCCACTTGTTACCAAGGCGGTGACAGTTGCGCCTACAGGAAGGCTGGGTGAATCAGAAAAGAAAAGCACTGCCACAAAGCAAAATGAGAATTTGGAACTGCGGGACAAAGAATCGCGGAAAATAGCGTTTGGAAAACTAAAACACGTAGCCACAGGTAGTAACAAAAAGTCTCCCGAAAGAAACAAAGAGCCCAGAGTTATGTCCGCCAAATCAAAACCCGAGGTCGCCCACAAGGCCTTGCCAAGCAAAGACCACGCTGAAAAGCCCGAATGTCACACGAAGGCCAACAAGAAACGCTATCGTGACTATTCCAACGACTTAAGCGGTCCTTCAGAAATCGCCGTGAAGCAGCAAGAAACTCGCATAAAAGTAGACGAAGCAAGAATAAAGAAGGAGTATCCCTCACATCGTGACCAAATACAAGCGGATGTGAAGCATCCTGGTGAAGCCAGGAGAACAGCGCTTGAGCCTGCAGTTGCCGACGGCATTGGCAACGAAAAGAAAAGGAAACGGTCTGTGTATTCGGAGGACAAAATTGATTATTCTGATACTGACGAAGCGGTAAGAACCGGGGAAGACACCTGCGACAAGAAGGCGATGCCTCGGAAAGGAAAAGCTCCCTATAAGAAAACTCTGCCGCAAGTAGAATCAAATGAAGTACCTCACCAGAAGAAACTGGCTGGCACAAAAGCAGCGGAGGCAGCGGTGAAGCCGGCTGGAGCCGTACGAGCGGTCAGGATTCACCGGCCACCTGCGAAGATCAACTCTACCACTAAACAAGCACGCAAATCGGCACACCATCAAGAAGGCGGCACAATTCACAGAGAGGAGAGGCTCGTCGATCAGACCTCGAAGAGGGCGCATGTTACAAAAGGTGTCACAGGAAACGCAAAGCCTGCATCTGGCCAGACAGCGTTTCAGAAAGCACATCAGCCACGGCGTCGTAGTACGCATTCCGATGTCCCGACGGTCACGGATGTTAGTGAAAATTCAACCGTTAGGCTTAGAGACAGCCCGTACACCCAGTCTCTTGCGCACAATGTTGCCGAGAGAGGAGCCAGCAAAGGAACCAGCCGCAAAAAGGGAACGTTGACAGCAGGTACTACCGTGGCTGGTACTACTGCCATTCCGACTTCCAGGGTTCCCAGTACGGTTGGCAGCACTGCTCGCACCACGATGTCCACAACCTCAGCAGCACATACGACGCAAGGTATGCAGCAACCATGCTATATACGGATGCGAACCAAAGATATGATGTTTTGAATTTGTGTTCTGCGAGCTAAACTGCTGCGAATGTTAGCGCTGCGTTATGCCAGACCGCTAACCTATAAGGCAATAGTCACTTGAACACGCGGTGCCATCGCACTTTATTCACATCACATAGCCGCGTGCATAATATGTGTATTCCAAGAATGTATCGGAAGGAAACCGTAATATTTTATTTATTTATTTATTCCACAATACTGTCAGTACCGATAGGGATTATTACAGTAGTGGGCGCATGATCATCAAAAAAGTACAATGGGAGCCAAATAGCAACGAACGGACAAGAAATTAGCATAGAAAAACAGGGAGACTTACAGTCATTGAATAACACATTGGTCTTCACACAACTGCTCTTGCAAAGCAGAACAAAACTAAGTTGTAGTCACGACTGTCTCTTCTAAATGACTTGTAAATGTTTCTAATGTGGTCTGGGCAGTAATAGCAAGGTTTAAGCAGTTCCACTCTGGCACAGCTCGCCGAAAGAATGATAACAGAAAGTATAATTGTTACGAAAATTCTTCTAGCCTGAAAGCGTGCTTATGTCTGTTGGCCTGATGTGTTTGTACTTCACAAAAGGGACGGGATCCAACTTCAGCGCACTGTGTAATACCAAGTATAGTAACTTTAAGCGTTGAACCTTAGCTCGAATTTCGGGGGTAGCGAGGCCTGCGCGAGAAAGAAGTTCGGTTGGTGAATTTGTGCCTTTAAAACGATTATATATAAAACTTATATCAACCAGTGGTGAAAGTACAAGCTTGCTGATGAGAGAAATTTTAATGATAGTTGTGGAGGTTACCTGTGCAAGAGGTTTGGCTTGCTAATAAAGGTTTGATATAATATACAGCAATAGATCGAAGGACGACAGGAAAGAACCGAGACCCATCTGCATGCACAAAAACTCGAAAACGGGCAGCAGTAAGCACTATGAAATGAACAAAGTGGGAAGTGTAGCTTTATGGTACCGTCAATAACCAACACATCATTATCCATCTCTGCCCTTTTGGCTTCGCCACAGAGATGGATAACATTTTGGTTGTTGACGGTGCCACAGAGCTCCACTTTCCGCTTTGTTTATTTCATCGTGCTCACTGCTGCCCGTTTTCGAGTTTTTATACGCTTGCAGTCGTCATCGTGGTAGTGAATGTGGTAGGTGTCAATGATAAACTCACTGCATAACCCGTTTGTATAGTACAGCGAAAAGTTCACTACTTCAGTCGAAGTTTCGCAACCGTCAAATAGAGAAATAAATGTTAAAGCAACAATTAAAGTACTTGGGTGCGCCTCATAAACTATCCGTTTACGTGAAGCACAGTTCAAATCGGTGCTGCAGTGGCGCACTAGGCCGCGTGACGTCTCTCCACATTCCTATCACGTGACGGTGCATTGGCCAATGCGTGAACAAAGAATGTTTTATTGTTTTTTGCGCCCCCAAGTTCCTACTACATATATTAATCCCTAAAGGAAGCCTGCGCTATGAGAAGAGCACGTGTGAAGATGGGAAACTCGTGTTTCATATTGAGCCATATGTGTTCCGTAGTGGGCCCCACCTCCTGTTCTCTTCCCAATACGGAGCTTCCCCTGCTAGAAGCATATGCCGACGTCTTATCTTACCCTCGCTTCTTCTTCCTCTGATACTGTGCATCTAGCTCACTCTAAGTAGCACGTACAAACTAGCCGAACAACAAGTCATGTTCATGTGTCGTGTTTACACCACGACCAAAACCGAGAGTACAAGGCCAGACACGCATAAGATGTAGGCTCGCGACCGTTCGCTTAGACACAGTGTTAACATGCGACTTCGTGTATGCGTAAGATGTGCTTTGCAAATAACACAATCGAGAAAATAAAGCACAGCTGTCTACCGCATTTATATTTGAGCCAATCTTAAATTAAAATACAACCAATGTCATCATCTGCGAACATACGCCTGCCAGGGTATCTTCATTTTTTAATTTACAGCTTGTACTCCACGGCGTATCCCAATGAAAGGGTGAATCGATAAGTTCTAATTCTGTAGCGTTCCTTCAGTTTTTTTACGGAATTGGATCATATATGGAATCCCCACTTTCCACACTGTTTGAGCACGTGCTTAGCACATAGTTGTGTTCACAGACGAATATTTTGCTGCAGGTTGACTTAAGTTTACCACAGGTTATCCTAGTCCACCGTTCTACACCGGAGCTTCACGTGCGGCGCTATGTGCTCGCTGTGCATGATTTGCTAGCGCTTAGCGTTGCAGAAGACTCCCAGTCACTGACGTTGCCGAGGTATTCTCTTCAATGATGCTGGTTAAGCGCAAGAACTTGGCTGCTTATCGCTAGTCCACTCTATCGCACTGTTATTCGAAGTCGTTAGGGCAACGTTCTTGCGATTTCGTCCCTGTCTCCAAGACGGCACAACGTTGAGCCTCGCTTCCCAAACAGGCACCACCGGAGCAGTTTCCACGGCTGGCGGTAGTGGCACTGACAGCGGCTGCGACAGCAGCAGCAGCAGCGGCAGCAGCAGCTTGGAATTACTGAGGATGATGCTCTCCAGGAACCTTCCTCAACCGCCGCCTGAAGACTCGCACACAAAGAGGCGCGTGATCGGCGCACTGATGGCCACGACAGCTTTGGTCCTGGCAATCACGACAGCGTGCCTAACTATCGCTTTTGTCGCTAGATACGCGGTGGTGGAATGGAACGAGGACGCCGTCAGTGTCGACGGGTAAGCCTCGCGTTACCTTTGAATCGGCGTGGCGAGATGTTCAGTCGCACAAATTGTCATATGCTTCCTTAGAGCGGCTTCAATCACGCGCAATGTGCGCATTTCCCACAACGCAACAGTAGGTGCACCTGAAAAAGAACGCACCTCCGTGCGCACACGTCGTGCCCTGTACATGTTCTGCCTGCTTTTCTACGTGAAACGCTACGGTGGGCGTAGCTTACGACTTGCCACTACAAATCGGGGGAGCGGCGACAGCCAGCGCTCGCGCTCGGCAAAGACCGTGACTGTTAAGCAATTTCGATTGTGAAACTATTTATTCCGACTTAGCGTTTCAAGTTATTTGAAAGAATGTGCGGAATATGCAAAAGGCAACGCACTAGAGCTACACGGGCCTTGTACTTTTGTTTTCCCTGGAAACTGAAGCCCTGCCTATAGTGCGCACCAGCAGAAAGCTTTGTGCAATTCGATTGCTAATAAACATGCTTGCGTAACTGACGCAGACTAGAGGACACGAAGACCAGCAAAAGTGAAAGAAGCAATTAAGGAACAAAACAAAAAACGCATACAAAAACATCTGTATTTCGATTAAGAAGAGAACCAAGAGGATAACGTCCTAATGTATGCGCTCCATATTGGTACATTGAACTTGTGGCGGTCGAGGGGGAGAGGGAGGTGGATTGGGGACGATTAAAGCGAGGCTCAAGGTGGTGGTGGTGATAAACTTTATTGAAAGGGGGAAGGGTAAAGAGGGACGTGGCTGAGCGTTAGGGCTCAAGTAAGGCCCTGGGCCTGCTTGGCCTTTTCCGCCCAGTCCACCAGTTCCAATTGTCGGTCGACGTCCCCGGAACTGAGCCAGGCTGTCCAGTCAGTCTCGCTGCTGACGGGGGGATGAGAGAACGGGAGCGAGGTGCATTCCCACATTATGTGTGTGAGTGTTCCTGTTTCTGAACAGAGCCTACATTTGTCGCTTTCCCTGCCCCCTGTGATTTTGTTTATGTATTTTGGGTGTGGGTATGTATTTGTCTGAAGACGCCGAAACGCGACCGCTTGCGTTTTGTCGAGTTGCTTGGCTGGTGGTGGGAGCGCGCGACGCCTCAAGCGATACCGATGGGCTATTTCATAATAAGTCTCGCAGGGTTCCTCGTGTGTCTCCTCCTCATTCACGCCGTCCGCATCCGCGGACGAGGCTCGGCGCGCGAGATCTCGAGCCAAACTGTGAGCCGACGCGTTGCCGGGCACAGCCGCGTGAGCGGGGGTCCACACGAGGGTTTTCAAGCCGCTTAGGGGACGTCGTGTGAGGACATGGTACGCCTGTTTGCAAATTCTACCACGGACGAAATTGCCGATGGCCTGCTTGCTGTCGCTGATGACGGTATTTGCGTCCGCATGCATGGCCATGGCAATCGCGGTTTCCTCCGCTTCCACCACTCGGCCAGCCGTGATTGTTGTATGTTCCAGCAGTCCTCCGTTGTGATCAGCTACCACCGCAGTCATGAGGTCGCCGCGAGGGTGTCTGGCTGCGTCTGTGTAGACCACTCCATCTTGCGAGCCATAGCGTCGCCAAATGGCTTCACTACGGCTCAAGTGGGAGCAGTCATCCCCTCGTCAAACTGTGGTGTGGATGTCGCTGCAGGTAAATGGACGGGGTCGAGGGCAACAACTTTCTCCTCAACTCGGTTATGTTCACCTCTGCGAAAAACTCATGATTACTCTGACTTGAGCTGAACTGGACTTCTAAAAACAAATCGCCTGCTTCAGCTATGTTTCGTGCACATTGTAATAAATTTGGCTGATAACAGGTCTATGAGCTTTGACCGTAGTAAATTTTTGTATAGAACAGGTACATATTTAAAAGACAGATTACCAGGTTTAACTAGGAGCCCCCATTTAAGTCGGGGATGCAATCACAATCACGTGTGGATAGCTGCGAGCGTTATGTTTCTATTTCCTTTCTTTAGGTACGAAAACGCCACATCTGCAGCAGCTCAAGCGAGGCTGCTATTGATGCCCTCAATACGGAAGAATTCTACGTTCCTGACAGGCGCTCACAGTCGCCGGAATCAGTCCTACCTTTGGGACGATCAGTTGCCGGAAGAATATTTGGTTTAGGACAGCATTTTCAGAGGTATTCTATTTGACCTTTTGAATCGCGCGGTAATATTGGGGCTTATTTCTTGCCTCCGACAGAGCCGGAGGGGGGGGGGGGCGGTGGTGCTGTTTGGTGCGGTTGTCCTTTGAGTGCTAAATGATACGTTAGATGAACATGCCGCTTCATGGAATATGCTCGAACTCCTCAACCACAAATAAACTTGTATGATACTTGGTACGCCAAGCAATCTTTACGGTCTTTTTCTATTGTTGCTCGATGTGTTGGCGTGCAACAACAACAACAACAAAAAATGTCCGACGACTACGATATTCCCTAATACGAAATTTGAGTGCAGCTTTATACGCGTTTTCATTTCGCGATAAATTGAGGCAAATAACTTGAGACCGGAATCACCGCACCAACTGACATTGGGCCAGTGCCGTCAGCGCGTTCGCAGAGGGAGGGGCAGTATGGCAACTCTGGCATGAGGAGCGGCATCGGAGCCAGCCGTGGAAGACGACGACAACAAAGGCGCGAGCAGTGGCGCGGGCGCGTTCGCGCAGTTACGCCGAGGGGTGCCAGCGAACGAGCTGCAGTACTAGTAGTATAAAACTTTTATTAAAAAGAAAAAAATCACATTCAGGTCCAGTGGGCGGGTCCCTCAGACCAGGGCCCCACTGGCGATCGCGGCACGCCGGGCTTGGTCGAGAAGGGCCAATTGGTCCTCCCGCACCGTGCTGGCTAGTCACACCTCCCACTGCCTACTATGGAGTTTTGCCCCATAAGGGGTCATTGGATTTCTTGTGGCCGACTCTGGCACGACCATGTGATATGGTCAAGAGATGGCCGCCCTCCGCACCAAGGGCAAGTGTTGGGATACCGGGGGTGTATGTGGTGTAGTAGGAGTAGGTGTGGGTATGTACGGGTTTGTAGTCGGCGCTAGTCCCGCATTTGCGCTGAGTCCAAGGATGTGTCTGGAAAGCTATACCGTTGCCTTCCTCGTCTCTGTGCCTCCAAGATATCTTCTGCTGTGATCGGAGATTCTACGAGAGTGCGTTCCGTCGCTCAGATGCTATATTCTCGAGCGAGGCGGTCCACCCTCTCGTTACCACTCACTCCGGCGTGCGCCGGACACCACGTAATAGCGTGGTGTTCCGTGAGATTTCTTCCTAGGATTTTGATGGTGAGTTTGGGCAGGGTGCCTGCCATGAAAAGGCGATATGCCGACTGCGAGTCGGTTAGTATTAACGCAGAACGTGCTCTATTTTCAGCGTCATGTATAGCCAGAGCCACCGCAGTAGCCTCTGCTGTGGCCACCGACCCTGTTCCGACTGTTGCGGAAATAGTAGTTTGTGTGTTTGTGGCTACCACAGTGAAAGTTTTGCTATCCTGTTTGCACGCGTCCGTGTAATAAACTTCTGGATTTCTACCGAACCTGCGTTCGAGTGTCCTGGCCCGTGCAAAGCGCCGTTGTCTGTGGTATTTCTCGCTCATGTTTTTAGGGATTGGGGACACAGAGATCTGAGCTCGTATGTTCGGTGGGAGGAGTTCTGTTTGGTCGTTACAATGTGCTGGTCTGAGTGGGTACCCTAATCGACGGAGAAGTGTTCGACCTTGCTCCGTGGAATTGAGCCTTTCTCGTTGTGCAATCAGTGTTGCAGCCACGAGCTCTTCAAATGTGTTGCTAATACCCATTGCATTAAAAAGGGTCGTGCTATTGCAAATCGGTAGACCAAGCGCCGCTTTATAAGCTGTGCGTATAAGGGCGTTCATTTTAGTTTCCTCTGAGTTTGATACTTCTTGGAAAGGAAGGCCAAAGGTTACACGGTTTATGATAAATGCCTGTACGAGCCTTATCGTCTCTTCCTCCTTGAAGCCTTTTCTGTTTCTTGCTACTCTGTTTATCATCCTAGACACGCTGTTAACCATTTTCCGGAGATTTGCGATCGTGTGCCCTACTGCTCCATTTTCCTGTATCCATAGTCCGAGTATCCGAGCTTTATATACCTCCTGTATTGTTTGACCTCCCAGAGCTAGCTTTATCGGAAGTCTATCGTCCTTTCGTGTATAAGGCGCTCTTACTCGGATTAGTTCGGACTTCTCCGGGGCGCAATTCATGCCAGCTTTGGTTACATGAACCTCAACAATGCTAATTGCTTTATGGAGGGTTTCCTGACGTTCCCCTAAAGATCCCTTTGCGGTCCACAGAGTTACGTCATCCGCGTAAATCGCATGTCCTAAGTTTGGGATCCGCTGTAGTTTCACCGCTAGTCCTTTCATCCCTATATTGAAGAGTAGCAGTGAAAGAATTGAACCTTGCGGCGTTCCTCCTTTGGGGGTCTGTAGAACATCTGAGCGGGTGGATCCTAGCCCTATCGTGGCTGTGCGGTTGTCTATAAAGGATTTTATGTATTCATAAGTGCGCTGTCCGCAGTGCATGTTCGATAGTTCCGTTAAAATGCTTTCGTGCGAGATGCTATCGAAAGCTTTTTTGCTATCTAATGCCACTATGAATCTGTCTGCATTTCCTCTCTCTGTATTTAATACTTCTTCTTTCAGTAGGAGAAACACGTCCTGTGTTTCTTAAACACGGAATGAACAGACTTCACGCCATGGTGTGCCGTAGAACGAAGAGATTTGGACCAAGTTGAACTGGCCACATAAAACCCTTTAAGCCGCATGAGAAAAGTGTATAACAGCTGTGTCTTACCACTACTCACGTACGGGGCAGAAACCTGGAGGCTTACAAAAAGGGTTCTACTTAAATTGAGGACGACGCCATGAGCTATGGAAAGAAGAATGATGGGTGTAAAGTTAAGGGATAAGAAAATAGCAGATTGGGTGAGGGAACAAACGCGAGTTAATGACATCTTAGTTGAAATCAAGAAAAAGAAAAAGGCATGGGCAGGACATGTAATGAGGAGGGAAGATAACCGATGGTCATTAAGGGCTACGGAATGGATTCCAAGGGAAGGGAAGCGTAGCAGGGGGTGGCAGAAAGTTAGGTGGGTGGATGAGATTAAGAAGTTTGCAGGGACACCATGGCCACAATTAGTGCATGACTGGGGTAGTTGGAGAAGTATGGGAGAGGCCTTTGCCCTGCAGTGGGCGTAATCAGGCTGATGATGGTGATGACGCTGCATGATACTTCGCGCTGCGAATTCAAGTGCGCGTTCTTTAACGTGCACTTAACTCTAAGTACACGGGTGCTTTCGCATTTCGCCCTATCTAAATGCGGCCGCCGTGACCGGGATTCGATCCCGGACCTCGTGCTTAGTAGTCCAATACCATAGCCACTAAGCAGCCACGGCAGGTCATTTTATGATGTCCTGTCTAGTTGAAGAAGTTTTAGGAGGAAAATGGATTAACAATAAATGGAAACATTATGTACACGTGTGATTATTTTCTTCATAAACATTTAGCATCCTGAATAATACAGTTCTGGAACCCATTATTATTTTCTCTCTCTCTCTCTTTTTTTTGCTTTGACCATACTAGGTTTTAAATTTTAATGTTGCCAGAAGGTCTGTCTGCCAGCGCTTCGACGTCGAATTTAGTAATCACTTCACCAGTGCTCCCGACACCACTCTGAGCTGCTACTTCGGCAGCTTTCCTTGTCCACTTCCTTTCCGCTTTGAGCCTGTCTGAGCTTCTTGCACCTATCAAACGTTAGGGGCTCACAGATGGCGACAGAATGCTTTTGCATATCAGTGATGTCACGGCCAAAGGTGGCCGCTTTCTTTTTTCTGCGGCTTGGTTGAGAGGGGCGAGGGAGAGAGGGAAGAACGCGGTGTCAGAGTTTGTGGCGCGCGCGCTGCGTGGAGCGCCGCATCCAGTGCGTCGGCGCGGAGCAAAACAACGTCTTGCACAGCGAAGTGCGCTTTAGAACGCGAGCGCATGCTGGCTCGTGAACGCCAAGGGGAACAACGGCGGCGAGGAGCACCGAGTAGCGTGGTGAACATTTCGTCCAGAAATGCCATGTGGAGCAGGGCCGATATACGCAGCAATGGACGGCATGGAACGTGAGTCTACGCTTGCTCGTCAACGCGAAGCGGGCCGCATAGATGCGAAGCAATGAGACAGCAGTGAAATCGTACCGTGTCGTCTTTACATCTAACGTAGGCGTGAAATGAAACTCGAGCAGAAGAGTGTGCGCTCGAGGCATCACTGAAGGTGCAGTGCGCGCCGTCTGCCAGTCAGCATCATTGACAGGCGTGCAGTAAGTATAGTCTTGGTCAAAAAACTTGAACCCGCTGCGAACGGCCGGGGAGCAGCTGCGCACCGCTATCGCGGCGCTGCCACCGTCGGCGCGCGCCGCTGATCGCTTGCGTCGAGGATAAACAGGGCGAGTGAAGCATATGTCTCTTACTCTCAAGCGTCGTTTGATAACAGCGCTCGTGAAAAACTAGTGCGGCAAGCGCGGCGTGATCGTGGCGGTGGCGAAACGGAAGCCACACGACCGGCTAGCATGCCGTTTGCAGCGTATGCTGGATGAGCGGGCGGGGGTCTCTGGCGACCGCTGTCGAACGCGATAGGCTCAAATTTCACCATTCCGAGTATCGCAATCATTAGTTATTGTTTGCAGGGACTAAATTAAAGGAACTGCGCTATGAATACTCCTGCTCATGCTCGAACACGGGCACTTCGCGAGGATCGTAGCTAAGATCTGACTTCAGCAGCTTAATGATATATTAAATAACGTGCCACAATGGCATCTCGTATTTGTAATTATGAATGCCACAATTAGCAAATTAATCAAGAAAGCATAACCCTCAGGGTGGCATCTGCGTCTCTCGACGAAATAACAGGGGGGGGGGGGGGGGGGGCGCTGTGGTTGCCCCGAACAACTCGAGCTTGCCCATGTGCTTGACTGCTACTAGTCAGGGTCTCTGGTTGAAAGGACGCTACGTATCACCCTTTTTTGTAAACTGCCTGTGAAGTTCTCTCTCGTAGAGATGAACAATACCTCAGTAAACTATATCTAAAATACTTCTTCCAGTGAACCCGTGACAGCGACAGCATCGCCGGTGTGACGCCTTCACTATGCGAGAATCCTATAATCTCGTGGCACTGGTCTGCTTTACGCGATTCAAACGCGTGATGCCCAATGCAGACGGGATGAACTTACACTGGCCTCATGTGTGCATGAAAGTGAGCCCTAACGACGAAACAGTATGCACGAAGATGTAAAAAAAAGGCTAGGTAGTGGGCACTTTGCAAAATGCCAAGGCAATGGGTCTAACTCAATCGGCTACCCAGGCAGGGCAAACGACTTCTAGTCCCGAAACGTTTTCATAATCTCACTGTGGGTCTAATTAAAGAACTTCAACGTTAAACGCACTCGTTTGGTCGGTCCTCAATGGAGAAGTGCGGTCAACGTATTTGAAATATTACAAGGGTGACCACAGGCCCTTTCCGAAGAGAGCCTTTGTAGTCGAAATTACTGCTTCTGTTTTTTTTTTCTAAACGAACGATGATTAGATTGCCCGCACATTACAATAACACCTGGAACAACGCCAGACAGCACTGAGAGATGTTAGTTTATTTTTTATGTATTGTTTTCATCGAACTAAGAAACACACTCATAAGGTTTATCTAAAAGCATAATGCGAAGGTTCTCGCCTTTGAAAGTGTAGGATAAATTCTAATAGGTAATTTCGATTACTAGGAAAATTTTTATACTATAATGCGCTGCATGGAAGCCTGGCAGTTTCGCCCAGGCCACCGCATTTACTCGCACGAAGCGCCGTACCACGGCGGCCGCAAGACGACCTCGCAGGTGGCACACCCAACGCTGCACTTGTTTTTCACGAGCCCTGTTATCAAAGGATGCTTGCGAATAAGAGAAACGCTTCCCTCGCCCTCTTTATCCTCGGCGCAAGCGAGCAGCGGCGCGCGCCGGCGGCGGCAGCGCCGCGACAGCGGAGCGCAGCCGCTCCCCGGCCGGCCGTTCACAGCGGGTTCAAGTTTTTTGACCAAGACTGTACATCTGGTTTGACCGCACCGTGTGATTACTTTCGCCCTATACACCGCGCAGGCGTGCATGTGTGAGCTGAATTTTCACTACACTAATAAAAATCTGGCAACCGAAGTCCAATGGCTCCTGAATAAGTATATCGACACTCGTAATTACTTTTTCCCGGTGACCGTTTCCTACCTCTTAACCACTCTTCAGAAGTTATCGCTTGGCCCAAGACGCGCGTACTCGTCCGTTCCCACTTGGCAGGACAGAAGTCCTTAATTAAATACGGCGGCGTGAAAAGGAAAATTTCGAGCGTCATTAGGCCGCTCTCATAACCGCATTGTTTTGGATGACTTTAATGACCAGATTAGGAAAATTCTTTGAGCAGCTATCTTGCACACACTTTTGTGAGTGAGTCAGTAAGTGAAAACTCTATTGAGCTCTCGTAATTGCGTTGTTCTACGACTGGCGCGGATTATTCAGGGGTGTCTCGCTCCTTGCACCTTTCCCGGAGATGTTCACCCGCTGCTTCGTCCGTCCCCTCTCGCAATGGTCGGCTGCCCTCAGTCCAGGGCTCCGCTGGCCTCTGCTGTCCGTCGTGCACGCCGCACTTATAGACCTCGCTGGTCTTCGCAGCGGTCGCTGGACATCAGTTCCTCCCATTGCTCCGCACTTGGGTGTGATTTGATTGGGACTACTTCAGTTTGTTGACATGCCCATGTTATGTGGTATAATGTGAGGTTCTTTATTGCGCCATGCACATTTGTCCTGATATAGTGCGGGGTGCACTTTACTTAACTTGCTAAGTAAAATGTACCCCACAGTTATGCAAACTTTTTTCTCTAGATTGCAATACTGAATTAACTGTTGAACTTTTGTACAATAATTTGCGCCAGTGATTGTTGCTACACTTGCCGTTGCCTGGCTAAATGAAGCGCTTGAAGACAGTTATCTGTTAACAATTGACCCGAAGTACTGAAGCAATACCAATGCCAGATTACCTAAACATTTTCAACAATCTCTGGGCGCGCCTAGACTTCCGACACAAAATAAAACTGGAAAGGTAGTTCCACTCCACGAATAAGGTAATGCGATTTGCCAATTACCGTCTTATGTTTTATTGCGATAGCAATCGCGTGGATACTCCAAGCTAATTTTCGCCGTCGTCGTCGGCGCAGGGCTCTGCCTATATTTAGGCATATGTATGCTATGCTTGACATAAAAACTGTTTACAGCGCAAACACATGCAACCACAAAGTATAAGGGACAGGACATAAGCGCTGTAAACAGTTTCAGCGCTTGTGTCCTGTCCCTTATACTTTGTGGTTGCATGTGTGTGCGCTGTAAACAGTTTTCATGTCAAGTATGCACCAACTCGCCCAGAAAGAAGTTTTAATGTATGCTATGCATTTATCCATGCCGTATATGCAGCTTATATTGCTACACTATTCAATCATTAAAGTTCCTCATACCACGTATTACATCCTTGATTAAATTATTCCTCAGAATTCTGAAAATGGCAGCCGAGAGACAAATGACATGAAATACAGCATTGACAGCCCATGCCTTTTATCTTAAATCTTCTCAGACGATTAAATACTATAAGTCCAAAACAATATCGGTGTACAACCTGAAAGTGATGTAATTTTATTCGCGTGGCTTTTTACGGGCAACGCAGTAATGCCTGTGCGATGTCATCCCAGGCCCTTTTAAGGGTTCCATAAATTTTCGTATTTCCATAATCCACGTATTTCGTAATCCACGTAATCCACGTATCCACGAAATTTCCATAATCCACGTATTTCGAGTCCACGTTAGTCGGACGCGCGTACAATTCGAACACCGTACTACGAGAAGTTCAACATTGACATCGTGGTCAGTGCATGCTTCGACCTTCGGGGGAAACTGCCACTTTCTAATTAAGCACCAGTTCTTGGAAACTGTGTTAGTACGTAATATTTAGTCACCTTGTCAGTTTTATAGAGGTGAATTCATTTTTGGCGGAAAGCAAGTTATGCGAAATCCATTTCATAATAGTCACGAGCTATTTACATCAGATTCTTGGTCAATGATCTCTTTCTGACTGCGTTTTCCTACACAATTAAAAAAAACCCTTGGAATGGTTTGCTATAAGCATTTGCTTTATAAACTAGTACAATTAAATCTAGACGCTCTTAGCATGATTGAGTGTTTTCTTGTTAGTAAATTTTCTCGCTGCTAACGGCCATAGTTAGCAAGTCAAATTTTTTTGCTGCTAACGGCCATAGTTAGCAAGTCAATTTTTTTTTTGCTGCTAACGGCCATAGCTAGTAAGCCAAAATGTCTTGCTGCTAAAGGCCACAGTTAGTAAGTCAAGATTTCTTGCTGCTAACGGCTACAGTTATTAAGTAAAAATTTCTTCCTATTAACGGCCATAGTAAGAGACAATTTCTTCATGCTAACGGCCACGGTTCTTCTTTCTGAGATGTGCATGCACTCCTGCATTACAGAAAGTTCCGTCTCAAGAGATCTTTTGTTCTTGAACTAAATTGATGAACGTTCATCTGCGATGTCTTCTAACATCAACTACTTTTCCACGACTGCTATTCTTCAAGCGTTATCTCTGCTGCTTTATACAGGAACTACATTCCCCGTACTCATCCCATAGCAGTGGACACAGTAACAGAGTGGGGATGCGTTCGTGCAATAGAAATGCCTCTTTGCCTATGTTAGTTCAACTCAGGATTTGAACTATCTTCTGCTGATACAAGAGTTTGTGCGCAAACACGACAAAAGGACCGGACTGGAGCGAGTACACAAAAACGGGAGACGGAGCGCAAAATATAAACTATTTATTTTTCAATACCTAGAGAAGGCATATGTGGCGTTATCCCATACGTAAAGATGCACGTAAACGGAGGTAAAGGCAAGAAGAATGCCCATGGATGGCAGTACAACACTTGCAACAGGATTTGTTGGATGTGTGAACAATGTGGTTTACAGGATACTTTTCCCATGTGGTGCTGACTGCACGGGCCAAACGGGGAACTGTATAAATGAGAGGCTGCGCGAACATCGTCACAACTGTGGCCTGCTGCAAGCTGCGAGACGTCTCGCTGCGCACTCCGCTAGGTGCAAGTGCAAGCCAAGTTTTGACGGAACGGCGATAGGGCGTAAGTCCAGCCTGCCAAAGCAAAAGAGACGTAATCGAATTTATGTTATTGAGGTTGCCCTTCGTGGCACGTGTGTTAGCGCACTTTCCATAGTTCTCGGCAAAAAAAAAAGAAGAGATTAGTTTAATCAGTGAAATCGATGGCGGTTGAGTAGGCCTGGGTATGCGGTCTTTGGGCATGCGATTAGGCCACGTATACGTGCATTCTCTATACTGAAAAAGTTTGCGCGGAAACATGAGGACAGCCGAGAAAAGACAAGGATGAGCGCTACTAGAAATTTATACTTATAGCGCTCGTTCTTGTCTTCTCTCGGCTGTCTTCGTGTCTCCGCGCAAACTTTTTCAATACGATTGTCAACCAACTAGCCCAAGTATCAGCTCTCCTAAGCATAATCTCTAGCTCAAGAAAAATAAGCACTTGACTGGCTGTGCCAGGTGTCCTGTGTTTGTGTAATCGCTCCAGTCTGATCCTTTCGTTGTTGTTGCGTAAAAGCTCGAGAATGTTTAATCAACTAGCCTACTGCCGAAGTGTTATCACTGATGTCTTTAGCAATGATAATCACAAGTGACGTGATGTTTTAGCTGACAATGTATGATCAGTAGCTCCTATGTACGACTTACCTTCATTTACTTAATTGCGCTTACTGCTGTTGATTCAGTTGTCTTCTAATAAAAATCCCCACCGTTCTCAAATGAACACTAGGGATCGAATAAATAAATAAATAAACGATGCGCATACGCGTGTGTCACCAGGTGGAAAGATAGCGCTGTTCTCTCTCTCTCTCTCTCTCTCTCTCTCTCTCTCTCTATATATATATATATATATATATATATATATATATATATATATATACAGTAAAAGCTCGTTAATTCGAACCGGAAGGGGAAGCCGCTTCAGTTCGAATTAACTAAAGTTCGAACTAACGAAAGTAAAGGAGAGCAACAGTACACAGCGATTTGGAAGCAGTAGGGCATGTCAGAAATTTGGCGCGTCAGAAAGTGATGGCGTGTGCCGCGGGCACACGACATCTTCAAGTCGAAACTCTGGGTCCGATTGTGCCACACCACGGATGTCCACCAAAACGAACTTTAGCTGAGGCTTAACACCATCACAATGAATCGCAACGGCCGATACCTCCTACGCTGAAAACAGAGGTGCACAACCGATGAAGACTGCCGAGACAACGACGCTGAACATGTGAAGGTGGCGAAGGCCCCGATTCGTTGGTTCTTGATTGCAAGCGCAGCTGCGATGTACTTGATTCGCTGTGTTTTGGTGCTTGCGGTGCCATCATCGCACAACAAGAGCAGCTGCACAAGATTTGCAAAGCCTCCGAGATTCGCAACGGGCAAGAAGTCTCGGAGGTTACGGAGAACGGAGAGGCGGCAGCCGCCGCTGCCTTCTGGCTGACCCGCGCCGGTTAGATTTTTTTCCGATTTTGCCTTCTCTTGCCGTTCTCTCCGTTCCGGAGGCAATGCAGCCTTGTGCGTAGGCAGTAGGCGCATTTGTCTGGCCTTGTGCCAGGTGAGCGTAGTTCGAATTATCCGTGAGGGAACCTTCTCGCGTTCGAATTAACGGACTTTTTTATACATAGCCTTCTGTGGAGCTTGGCCGGACCAAATCGTATAGTTCGAATTATACATAAATTCGAATTATTGAAGTTCGAATTAACGAGCTTTCACTGTATATATATATATGTTATAAGGAACCGCATAATCCAGCCGAGCTCGAGATACGACGAAGAAGAACAAGCTGTGCGGCTGATGATGATAATTACAGATGAGGAATTTGTACAAGTGATAATGATGTGTACTGATGAAGAAGAGTCAGTCACGGGTTGCGCTCACACTAATTGCCGCCCGCGGTGGAAGCGGCCGCCTGGTCGTGCGGCACTATGTTGAAACGTGGCGAGTGTACTGGTTTAGGTGCGATACATGCAAAATTTCTGTACCACGGCAACGATGATCGGGAGAAATTCCAAAGGGCGAGACGCGGTAATAACCGGAGATGTCTGTTCAATAACTGTGTAGGGCCCAATAACACGATTGGCGAATTTTTCGCATAAGCCGAGAACGCGCACAAGAGTCCATAGAAGTTCGTCACCAGGCGAAACAGTGACAATGCGGCGAGTTGAGTTATAGCGATGCTTCCGCACATCCTAAGCGATGTCGGTGTTAATGCGGCTCGATGACGGCAGTCTTCGAGGCGAGACAAAAATTCTTCTGAGAAGGGCGTTGCTGATGGCACGGGAGCCGTAAGGAACGAGACGTCCAGGACGAAACTAGGGGAGTGGACATAGCCAAGTAAAAATGGGGAAAAGCTCGTGGTGTGTTGTACAGCCGTATTGTAAGCATATGTCACAAACGGCACGATTGCATCCCAGTTGGTGTGTTCGGGACTGATGTACATTGCAATCATATCCGACAGAGCACGATGAAAACGCTCTGTCAAGCCATTGGTCTGCGGGTGGTAATTCGAACTGGTCTTGTGAATGGTATTTGAGGCGCGCAGAACTTCGGTAAGAAGAGACGAGAGGAAGGCTTCGCCGTCGTCGCTGAAGAGAGAGCGCGGAGCTCCACGACGTAAGAGTATGTTGCATAGAAAGAAATCGGCGACTTCAGCGGCACTCCCATATTGTATACAGGCTGTCTCGGCGTAACGTGGCAGATGGTCTATGGCCGTAATAATACAGCGATTGCCATTGGAGGACTTGGGAAGAGGACCGTGCAAGTCTATTCCAACGACCTCGAAAGGCGAAGCGGGACAAGGAAGATGTTGCAAAAGATCGGAAGGAGGAGTCTAGGTCGTTTGCAGCGTTGACGAAGAGCCCATGATGCGACGTACCTGGCTACGGCAGAAGAGAGGCCAGGCCAAGAGCACCGACTTCGTATTCTGTCATGTCTTGTGGTATCCGAGGTGACCTGCCGTCGGATCATCGTGAAAGGCTCGCAGAGAACGTGGTATGATAGATACTCATTTGTTGCCATCGACGTGACAAATATAGCGACGCAAAGCGCCATCGTGAAGCTTGAATTGTTTAAGTTGTCAATGGAGTCGGGCGTTCGGAGGTGAAGCAGAGCCTTGCATGCGGTCGAGAACAGTTGGGTAGTATGGGTCGGCACGTTGGTGGGAAACAAGGACAGATTAGCGATTACGTTTCAGCCAGTCGAGCGTTGAGACGGACAGCTAGGGGTGATGAAGTGGGCTCAGGCTGTACATCAGTATGATTAGGCGATATGCTGAGTCATTATTGCCTCGCAAAGGGCAACGAGACAGAGCATCTGCGTTTTAGTGACTGTTGCCAGACCCGTAGGCAACATCGAAATCATACTCCTGTAAACGGACCACCCAGCGACCAAGGAGACGCGATAGGTTCTTCAGCGACCATAGCCAGCACAATGCGTTATGGTCGGTGACGACTGTAAAGTGACGGCCATGGAGGTATGGCCGAATCTTTTGCCCTGCCCAAACAACAGCATGGCACTCTTGCTCGGTGATGGCGTAATTTTTCTCCACAACAGTCAGTGTCTGACTGGCGTAAGCAACGACTTGTTCACGCAAGGGGGTGTCACGTTGCAGGAGAACAGCGCCGATATCATGACTGCTGGCGTCAGTATGAATGATAGTAGCTGCACTTTGGTCAAAGTGGCACCGTACCGGGTCGGCCGTCAGGGCATGCTTGAGCGTCAAAAAGGCACTTTCACAATCGGCGGACCAAACGAAGGGCGTATTATTTGAGAGGAGTTGATGGAGCGGAGACGCAAGCGCAGCGAAGTTGCGTAGGAAGCGCCGGAAGTACGAAGCCCGTCCGAGAAAACTGGACATATCTTTTGCACGCAGAGGACGAGGAAACTCAAAGACGGCGGAATGTTTCTCAGGACCCGGTGGAATGCCATATTTGCTCACTAAGTGGCCCAGAACTTTTATAGTCTTTCCTGCGAAAGTACACTTTCTTATGTTGATCTGGAGGTCAGCGTTTGCGAGTCGGGTTAGCACTTGTTCAAGATGCTGCAGGTGTTTTGGGAGCGTGGTTGAAAACACTACGATGTCGCCGAGTTAGCAAAGACAGGTCTTCCATTTTAAACAGCGCAGGACATTATCTATCATGCGTTCGAAGGTTACAGGCGCATTGCAGAGCCCAAATGATGTCACAATAAACTCGTATAGCCCATCTGGAGTGGCAAAAGCGGTTGTCTCCTTGTCGGACTCTGACACCGGTATTTGCCAGTAGCCGGATCTAAGATCAAGACTAGAAAAATAATCGGCGCCCTGTAAAGAATCTAGTGCGTCGTCAATCCGTGGCAAAGGGTAAGCATCCTTGTGCGTGATTTTGTTCAGGGCACGGTAATCGACACAGAAACGCACTGAACCGTCTTTCTTCTGCACTTAATTGAACAACTGGAAAGGACCACCGGCTCGAGGAAGATCGTATTATATTTCGTCGAAGCATGCCCGATACATTTTCCTCGTTGATTTCGCGCTCCTTATGAAACACGCGATATGGCCGCCGGTGAACAATGCGGGAGCTGTCAGTGCGTATGCGATGAGTCGTATCAGCCGTCATACCGAGGGCTGGCGAATTGATGTCGAACAAAGAACGGTGTTTTTCTGATAGTGCGAGCAGATCGCGACTCTGGGCAGGGCGCAGGTTAGGGCTTATGGTTGCCGACATTGGTGTGGACGAGGCAGTGAGGGGCGACGACGTTGCCTCTGCTAGCATTGTCGAAAGGGCAACAACTGTATTCGGCTGTGTATCAACAGCGCAAGCGACACTTCATCCACGGGGCAGCAGTCGATGTTCGGTAGTTTTGATTAACGCGGTGAGGAATGCAGAACCACGAGAGAAGCGAACAAGGCCAGGAGAAATAAGAATTCCCCTAGATAACGTACGACCGTAGGGAAGAATGAGAACGTCGCCATCCCGAATGTCACTGGAATTTAGACTTATAGTTTCTTCTCTTGATGGCCAAAGAACATAATAGGAAGAGGTGACGAGGCGCATGCGTTCTTCATAATCAGGAAGAGAGTAACCGGTGGCATTCAGATGTACGAGTCGCTCACGACAAGAGATAGCAGCGGACGCCAAAGATAAATAATCTCATCCTAAAATAACTTCGTGGGAACACTCGGGAAGCTCAGCAAAAATAATGTGATGACGCATTCCGTCAATGAATACTCGAACTGTACATTGCGCGATGGGACGAAGAACGGCGTTGGTTCGTGCGCGAAGAGATGGGCCGCAATAAGCCGTCATCACTTTCCGGAGGCGGGAAAAAACGTCTGCGCGAATAATCGAAATGGCGGCACCTGTGTCCATGAGAGCTTCGACGGGCACACCTACCGCAACCGCTGACAACAAGTTCGACGGTCGCTCTGGAGGAATTGTAGGCTGTCTGGTGTATGCAGTTTCCCTTCCTAAAACTGCGTCGAAGAATTTTTTGAGTGAGCGTCGGGGACATGAGAAGCAGGTCGGTGAGCTGATACGGAACGACGACGTGGAGAAGGCGATCTGCGGCGAGATTCTATAGAGAATTAAGAGACGTGTTTGTAGGGTACGGAGGAGAGGGGAATCGGTGAAATGAAGAGTGGTAGGAGGTTCTCTGGTAGTCCGTTGCTGGACAGACGCCTGTTCGCTCTTCGCATGTATAACCACGTTGCTCATACTGTTGACGCCGTCGACAGAACCGGGACATATGCCCACGGTAGCCACAGTAATAGCAAATGGGTCGAGCAGGAAGCGGACCGGAGCGGTAACGCTGTACACGCATTGGTGGCGACAATGAAGCCACAGGGACATAGTGATCTGTTTGTAGAGGGGCCGCAGTGACCGGAGGGAGCACCGCGACGTCATCATATGTTGGCACCTGTCAAGCGCAGGGGCCATCGGAGCACGTTAGACGCGACATAGAGGCGATCTCTTGCTTGATTATCTCGCGTAAGCCGCTCGGAAAAGGGGCGACGCCAGGTTCTGGCACGCAGTGAGGTTCCTCCCTAACCATATCATATATGATCGTGCGCAATTCTACTGCTGAAGCCAAAAGAACGGTTGTGTTATCCGTGTATAGCCGTAAAGATTGAAGTTCCTCTAGGCATTGACAAGTGGCTATTACGTCTTGCATGGTGGCAGGATTTTGTGTTGCGAGTGCGCTAAATGCGATGGCGTTTATGCCTTTCATAATATCTGTATGCGGTCGGTCTGGGGCATGGTGGCGTTGACACGTTTCCACAAAGCTAGCACATCCTCAATGTAGGATGTGTACGATTCCGTGGGGAACTGGACGCGCTCACCAAGCCTCTTCTTCGTGACTTCAGTGCGGACGGCGGAAGCGCCGAAGTACTGACGAAGTTGCTGCATGAACACTTCCCAGTCGGGGAGATCAGGCTGATGGTTCGAAAACCAGGTTTCCCCAACATCGGTGTGTCAGCCATATTTAATTAGTATCACCAAGCTGACCTGGTCGTGTTATTGTTATTTGTGGTGACATACGCTTCAGCATCATCATCGCTTCAGCATTAATCTACAGAAAACTAAAGTAATGTTTAGCAGTCTCGGAAGAGAACAGAAATTTACAATAGGCAGCGAGGCACTGGAAGTCGTAAGGGAATACATCTACTTAGGGCAGGTAGTCACTGCGGATCCGGATCATGAGACGGAAATAATCAGAAGAATAAGAATGGGCTGGGGTGCGTTTGGCCGGCATTCTCAGATCATGAACAGCAGGTTGCCATTATCTCTCAAGAGAAAAGTATATAATAGCTGTGTCTTACCAGTACTCACCTACAGGGCAGAAACGTGGAGCCTTACGAAAAGGGTTCTACTCAAATTGAGCACGACGCAACGAGCTATGGAAAGAAGAATGATAGGTGTAACGTTAAGGGATAAGAAAAGAGCAGATTGGGTGAGGGAACAAACGCGAGTTAATGACATCTTAGTTGAAATGAAGAAAAAGAAATGGGCATGGGCAGGACACGTAATGAGGAGGGAAGATAACCGATGGTCATTAAGAGTTACGGAATGGATTCCAAGGGAAGGGAATGTAGCAGAGGGCGGCAGAAAGTTAGGTGAGTGGATGAGATTAAGAACTTTGCAGGGACAACATGGCCACAATTAGTACATGACCGGGGTTGTTGGAGAAGTATGGGAGAGGCCTTTGCCCTGCAGTGGGCGTAACCAAGCTGGTGATGATGATGATGATGATGATGATGATGAATCAAATATGCAGCTTCTAGTTAGGAAATAGACATACGAGTGTTGACGCACTTCCTTTTCTTTTTCTGTTTTCTTTTTGCTCGTGTATGTCCTCAAGAATGTCGAGACTAACACTGCTTACTTCGTTACCTCAGTAAAGGTTCTTGTGTGCGTGCAAAGGTTGGCAGCATTTCGTTGCCCATCTTGTCATCCGCAACCTCCTTCCAACTGTAGGTAAATTCCTTTCGCCTCCCCGAAATGCAGAGGAGCGTGACACCCCACGACGGCCGCCCTGCGGCTAATTCCCACATTATTAAAGCATTCCTCTCTACAAACAGGAGATTGTAAATAAAGAAAAGAGCAGTGCTCGAGTATTTTATTGCCATGCTCAAAACGGGCTCTCTTCGTTGGTTTACATACATTCGTCCTTGCGAGCTTGACACGACCTGTCTCTGTCGATTTGCCTTATAGAGATAGCTCGGGGTGCAGCTGGGTAGGGCAAAAAACAAGAAGCACGTCGAGGGACGAACCATAGCGTACAGCGTCAGGGACGCTATCGCTGGCGTCAGTTGACACAAAATGATATTCGCGAAGCTTCGAAATATCTACATCTTGATGATCTAAAATTAGCTCGATTTGACGTCACGAAGGCGCCGGCCAAAACGAAGCAGTTTCACATATGAGCAACACCGCACATTCTGTTGTGATTGTCTGCAGAGTCTATTCTATACATCGCAATCCACTGCACACATTTAAAAAAAAAGCACGTTCATGATCTTGCTCGCGCTCTCTGCTGTCAAAACCCAGGTCCATGAACGGCAGGCCAATATGGGCCCTGATGAAAATTTTCTCTCTGAGCTGCTTACGGTGTCTCGAGCAGCGTTACCAAAGTCAAGCCCTGGAGTGATGGCTGGCTACATTTCTTGTAGGACCCTATTAAATCAATGAGCCGGGAGTTTTTCTTTTTTTTTTCCTCTGTGCTACCGTCAATATTGTGTCGCGCTGTGTTTTTGCTTCAGGCGCTGTTGTTAAAGAGACAGTGGCGCCCATCAAGGTGAATTACTGGGATTAGTCTAATGCTGGTTCTTTGTTTTTAGGGCCGCAGGCGGTCCTTTGAGTATAGCTCTATGTCGGCCGCATATGCTTGGGAACGGATCTGTTCCTGAGATAACAAAAATAACGGAGAATACGGGTGCAGTGCTCGCTGCTTTAGCGTTCATGCGGGCAAAAGCTTGTATTACTTGACTCAATACAGTCGTTTCAAAGTAGGCCTGCACTGAGTACAAGAACAGTTTACCCTAGACGATGTGTACTTAGCAGCCGCCATGTGAAAAGAAGCACGCGAGGCATTATGCCGTCTTTGCCTTTAGTGTGGTCTTTCAAATTTTACTCTTGTGTGAAAGAGATTATATTAACCAGACTGGAAGTTGCGTCATTGATGGAGCTCCACAACACTCTAGATCAATGACCGATTAGAAATAATGCCACGTAGCATTTACCGGCGCACAACAGAGCCTGCGTATCTGAGCCATTTGTTCTTAATAACAGGTTGTGGGCGACAGTGGTTGTGGGCGACAGTTCTCGTACGAGCATTATTGGAGTTAAGCTCTGTTCTATATGAATACCACTTTTTTGAAATATTTAGAAACTTAGTTGATCAGATAACTGTAACAGTGCTTTTGCTTGCGTGTTTTTCTATACATATGTATGTGTTTGATACGTTTCCTGCGCATTCTGCTTCGAGTACAAGTTACTTGTGATCAGGAAATGAATTTAGTTGAGAATCTGCGTTAATTAGTTCCTTCTTCAATATTGTATTGTCCTTCTTTTTTGTGGTAAGCTGTATTCTGCTATAACAGAAGAGTTTGCACTGTTTCACAGAATGCTGCGTTGCAACAGTTCGCTCACGGCGTCGTCTCTTTTCTTGGACCCGGCGCTGCACGGTGGGTGTGTGCAGGCACACCGGGTCGTTTGAAGAGCATATCTAATCAAATCGAAACACTAAACAAGAACGCTCTCAATTACATAAAAAAGTCAAAATAAGTTTCATTGCTGTTGTCTAAATTAAAGAAAGAAATCCGCCATATAATGCTGCCTGAAAATCAGACAATTCATAGGTTGAATTTACGTTTACGAGCCTCACAGTGATTGCAATAAGAAAGAAAAAGAAAGAAACGTATGCGTGGCTATCGCAAACACCAGGAACTAGCGGAGGTGGGGGAAAGCCAGTAAAGTAGTGCCAAACTGCACACTTAGACTACCTTTTGCTGGCCTTCCCCAAGCTCCGCTGGTGTCTGGTGTTTGCGATAGCAGAGCCATGCATATTTTTTTTTGCACTGCAAGAAAGAGGACCGCCGAAGCGAGCGCGCGGGTTTTTATCCGCGAGCAATGACGTCACAGCACCTGAGTCCCTGCCGCGCCGCTACTTTTCCCGTGCTGAGCTCCACCCGCCCTGGCCGCGTCGCTATGCCGTGCGATGCTATATTTATACACTGCTTTCGCCTCTCTCAGCTCTCTCTCCGCCAGCTCGGCGAAGCTGAGAACGTCAAGACAAACCCAGCGAGTTTCTGAAAGCTCCACTGTAAAAGAAAAAAAAAGCACCAGCTGATGAATGAAAGAACAAAAGAAAACATGAAGTGTTCACAGTCCGCCTGAGATAACAGAGGTGCAAATGTGGTGTCTCGACTCATTTCCGCATTGGGGCAAAGGAATACCTCCCAGCGCTTCGTCGCCATAATAATTCCTGCAATGAATTCCCTCCTAAGCAGTAGCTCTCCACGGCGACACGACCATCTGCAATGACTAAGGTGTTACGTTACCGGAAACACAGGAACGAAAATAAAGACAACGCAGAAAACAAGTAAACAAGCGGAAGTTTTCTACTTATCCTTGAAGCTGTTAATAGCATCCCAAACGGGTTTCCGTACGGCCGATAGATAAACCGTAGGGCTGGCTCTTGTTTCACAAGAAAAGGTCATCATGAAAGCCGTTTAGCACAGAGCGAGTGACTCAAAGAAAGGGATACTGCCGTGTAGGTGTATGCCACGTGGTTGATCTCTGACGTTGGATATGGAATATTGCATCAGTGTGTTTGCGCCATAATTGTGACTGCGTTCTCGAATCTTGTAGAATCCCAGTCGGGAAAGCGTTCTCGCTTGGTGTGGGTGCAACGCCAGAGCTAACATAGACGGGCCCCGCCGTGTATCGGGGCGCGCCCTTGTGCCGACGCAATCAGAGCGGCCCGCGCGGCGGGGACTGGGAGGGGAGGGGGGGGGGGGGGCATCACGCGAGCGATAATTAGGTCCCCGTCTCCCAGCAGTCGATACGTGCCGACTCATTATCCCGAGGAGACGAATTCGCGGCCGACATCCGACCACAGCCGCAACCATGAGGTCTGCACGTTCATTTTGTGACGCCACCAATTGTATTTTTACCTCCCTTTGGGCTTAGTTAGGCTGAATCAGCGCCCTATTGCGGCGAGGGAAAATACAGGAACACGATTCCGTCGAACGTCCAATCAGCGAAAGCGTGTAGGGCGTGCGACTATCTTTTGAAAGAAAAAACTTCCTTTGTGGTAGTGATGCTCAGGCGCCAGGCGACTATCGTACTTTCTATCATACTTACAATATCAGGGGACTGGCTCTGGTGAAGGCTATATAGGATGACTTAACGGCTCAGTATTACCTTTGGAGAAAACGCAGTGCAGGGAGAATGAGACCTGAATGGAGGAAGGGGACGACGATGTAGGAAAGACATGGATAAAGTGTTTAGCGAGAATGAAAGGATGACTACTGACTAACTTTTGACATGAAGAACAGATGCGCATACTGTGACATATGAGAGGTAACATAACTCGCATGAAAAAGCTTGCCTATATTATATTTGCTTCATCTTTACAACTTATTTATGAGTGAAATGAAACTACTGTTCAATTTTATAGGAAGTTATGAAGACGTAAAAGGGGCACGTCTGAATATGTTCTCAGCAGTGGTCTCAGCTGCGCTCATCCTTACACCAAACCCGTAACAGCCACTGTTCTCTGCAAACACTATTGTGTTCTTGCATCTATGTTTGAGGACTTATTGTTTGTTTTACCATGACAGATTCAACCTGCCGCATGTGCATGTAGCAATCCCCATGCAAATTCGCAGACTTGATTATGAGAATTCGGTTCCCGCTATCTGTGTTCTATATACACCGCCACAGGTTATTTGTGAAATTAGTTGGTTTATGAAATGAGTTTATTTGCACCATGTACAACAAAAATTGATAGCGAGACTTTGCAGTTACGCAGCCTAACGAGCCCGTGGTCCCTAAATAAATACGTTTTGGCATCAGCGTGATGCATTGCGCCCGTTTATCACAAAATCAGCTTACACATGCAGCAAAATATAGCAGAAACAAGCAAAAGCATTAGGCAAAGTATAACATTTATCTTGCGCAGGACATTGTTAATGCGTAATAGGCGAGATAAGGTATACATTTCACGTTCCAGGCGATACTTGCAAGTAAAAATATCAGCGTCGTTAATATGATATTTCTTAAGAATGCTCGGCCTAGCTCTGTATTTTACGCATTCTTTTGTCATAAAATTGAATACGCGAAGAACTTACTTTTACTATCCTCTGACAGTTACAGTTACAAGATTGGCGTGAGCCTAGCTCATAAGTTGCTTCTTCCTATCGAAGATTCGACAGTTAGATTAAACATTATTAGTGTTTGCGATAATAAATTAATTTGTCTCCGTGAGGCTCTACGCCTATCATGTGACATTTTCTTGTCATTTTTATCAATAACACTTGTGCTTATCATGAGCGCCTCTAATCTGCTCAGGTAAGAATACACATTACACGCCCTCAGTGTGGAGGCCTATGTTTCTGTTGCCTGTCCCTATTCCTTCGAATTGCCATTGGTTTTCTTGCTCACCGCTTCACGGCGTAGTAAACTCTGTTATTTAGCTTCTTACCGCCAGACAAACTATTATAGCAGAAGTCGCAATATGTACCGTAGTGTTTTGTTCTGCCAGCAGCGCAACGCTGCTGAGCGTATTCAAATATGGCGTTGTCTGTTTGCGTTAAAACTTGCATCTTTCGCCAACAACTTGCGGTCATGTTTCAGAATAGAGAAAAAAATATAATATTCTGCATCTCATGATTACAGCTGCTACTGGACGGAGACAGGACTGTTGATTTTTTATGCGAATATTTTCCTGTCTGCATCATCTGTTCCCGGCACCTCGAACGAAAAGCTCATATCTTCGTTTCAAAAGGTGCCCTCTAGTGCATAGGTCAAATGCTTTGAAGATTTCGCTCAATTCATTCCAGCCCAGCTCACCTGCACCAGCGTCCACGAGGAAGAGGAGTGGGCTTCTCAAACAGCCTCCCAGTCACGTTTCCCTGAGAAGCAACTTCAGAAGCAGACAGTCTAAGAGCGCCGGCGGCGTATAAGGACGCCTCGACCGAGCGTCTCGAGACATAATACAGACAACGTTCTACAAAAACAGCGACAAAAATCCTACGCTCGAGTGAATCGAAGACAGCCATCCCATCCACGGTGAGCCAAAGAGGTCCTTGCTGGAGATGCCTCTCGAAAAAAGTACGCGGCCCGCACCCCTAGGAGAGGTCAGCTTTCTAACCTCGCGCCGTTGAACCCGGTTCGATGAGCTCAGCACGTACGATGAAAAGTGGTAAAAGGAAGCAGCTTGGATGGTGCACCACTGAGAAAATTCGATGAAGCTTGGTCAATCACCTCTTTTGCCAGCGCTGCTTGCCAGACGGGAAAGATAAAGAAGCGCAAGGTGGTCGAGAGTCCTTCGTCTTGAAGTATTGGCTCACTGCCACCCTTCTGAGTAGCGCTTAGTTGCAAGGGCGTGCATAAGATCGCGCAAGAAATTTGCTAGCGACAAATAATAACGTTATTTACTGCAAATACCGTTTCACTATTTCGCTAATTTAGGGCCAGGTGCTAAATAATTTTTTTTTTATGTGATAGAAGTTCGCACCCAGTCGGTACATGCGTAGTAACTTCTTATGGTAGCTAGTGAGACGATAACGAAACTGTACCAGAGGCCCTGCCCAGTCACGAAATAAACTGACACAATGAAATATCCATTACTCTCTCCCGTGGGAACATTCATAGCGACGTAACTTTAAAAAAATTCACTGCTATTCCACTTTGCAAAGGTGGATGACCAGCGAAGCTGTTTATGTGGGTCCCTTGATGGCGAACTGTCCATTGCTGTGCGTCAAACCCCTTGTGCCCACAAATGAAAGGCGCGGCGCGACTAGTCGCTCCTCCACGATGTTGAGCCTCAGAATATGATGAAGCACCGAATAGCATCCATACCCATGTATTGTTGGAAAACGCGGCACTCCTTTTACTAATGAATACCGGCACGTAAAACAGACGCGCACCTCACTGCACTCCGAGGGCACACACTGCTTCACCGTAGCCAAGACGATTGTGCGTTGGTCGACGTTCCGCAGTGCAGTGACGGCTGTGAGTTGATTAGAAAACCACAAGCGGACACACGCAACACAGGTCACACAAAATTGGTTCCCCACAAACTCCCTCTGAAACCTGGCCGTTGCTTCGGTGAAACGGTACAAGTTTGAGGAATCGGGGCCACATGGACGGTTCGCATTCATTTCCGCCTCGCGGTCCTGGCACGCACGCTTACGTGACCGCCACAAAGGAGAACGGAAGGAGAGGATAGCAGATACGCAAGCGCTTGGAACGCCGGCAGAGAGAGGGCGGTGCGAACGTAGACATGGCCGACGTAGGTCAGATTGTGGTATCTGTTCATACCAGCTTAATATCTGAAGCGGGTTGTATTTCGGCGTAAGGTACTTAACTTACTTTTGCAACAGAAGAACTTCAGTTTGGCCTAGTTGGTTTTTACTGCATATCTTACTGACGGCAAATAAAGACGGGGACAGCGGAAGAGAACACAAAAACGACACAGGCGGTATTTTCGCAAGTTGTCGTAGTGCTTAAAGCCTGCTTCACCTCCGCCACGGGTCGGCATGCTATTGCACTATCTTCGGAATCATCCCACATATGGGGAGAAATTCTCGATCTACACGGCTTGACAGACGCACGTATTTTTTTCTAGAACCTAGCCATACATAGCTTCGCTGTAAAAGATCTTTTCTGTGATGCCATGCACTTGGGTACCAAGGAATAAAAAAAAAGGAGAACAAAAGGGGAGGGGAACGTTTTGGCAAATACTTAGTTATAAAACCAGCTGACAGCCGGCGAATAATTCTGTTATTATGCAAAATACAACGCAAACAGCGAGGCACCTTTTCCCCGTGTACGGGGTCTTGCAGCTTTCAACGACAACCTGGAGTTGCTGCATGCGGGAGGTCCGACGTCTACAGAGTTAAGCTCAAGCCTCCTATCAGCGCAATGCTTACTTTGTTTCTTCAAACCACATACAACCTATGAACACGAAATAGGGCAAAAAAATTACGATCGGCTTACTTCAGCTCTAGGAAACACGGAATTTCAGAACGGATTTCAGAACGGGAGTGAGCGCCTTACGCTGCTACCAAGCGCTGCTATACGGAAACGGTCCTGGTCTGAGATAATGCCAGGGGCGCAGCTTTAAGAATAGCTTGCTGCTGCAGGAGTTGCTCAAGGATACTATACTTATCCGAAAGCTGCTTTAAGCCAGCAGGGCAGCTGGCGTATATATTCGAGGCCCCTGTGGGTTAACAGTTACGATGTCAGGACTTGGGATCGGCACCGATTTTCCGAGACGTAAAATCGTTGCTGCAGATACAGTGGCACCGCAGTACAAGCGGGTAGCTGCAGTGTAGATATTTCACTCGGCCCTGGCACGTTGATGCCGCTAAGCTTATCTAGCCTCATTTCGACTGTCAAATGTCCTTCTGTATCCTTCCATGAGTATCTATAGCTACACGACGGTGCACTCGATCGCCCGATGCCGGCACCACACATTCATCATTAAAGCGTGACTTGATGGTTGTCCGCATGCTATTTGTTGGCATCTCCGCATACAGTCATCGCGATTGCTAAAATACACTGTCCGTGCTCACCGCTTCAATGTCTGGCTCACAAGACGTACATTAAAAAGAAAGGCGTCAGTTTCTTCTTTCGCTTTTATGTTTGACTCTGTGCTCTCTAGGCTGATGCACGCTCATAAAGTCGCTATCGGCGTGATGGGTGTACGAAACGGGGGTGTCCGAAGCGGGTAGAGTTTAATGTTAGCACCCGTTGGCATGCACTTTTATTTTTGTTCACTTAGGTTGAACATATTCCCAACCGTGACTTTCGCTCTGATGGCGCTCATTGTCGCAAGTAGCAACGGATGCGATCAGTCTGCATCGAGCAGGATTTCCTTTTCTCTGTCGATCGATCTGTTCATCCCCGTTATGTTGATAAGTACACTTTATGTACTTATGGGCGACTTCAATGCCAGGGCAGGAGAGAAGCAGGGTGCAGACAAGCCTGTGGGGAAACATGGCATAGGCTCTAGGAATAGCAGGGGACAGTTATTAGTAGAGTTTGCAGAACAGACGAATATGCGGATAATGAATACCTTCTTCCGCAAGCGGGATAGCCGAATGTGGACTTGGAGGAGCCCGAATGGCGAGACTAGAAATGAAATTGATTTTATACTCTGCGCTAACCCTGGCATCATACAAGATGTGGACGTGCTCGGCAAGGTGCGCTGCAGTGACCATAGGATGGTAAAAACTCGAATTAGCCTAGACTTGAGGAGGGAACGGAAGAAACTGGTACATAAGAAGCCGATCAGTGAGTTAGCGGTAAGAGGGAATATAGAGGAATTCTGGATCAAGCTACAGAACAGGTATTCGGCCTTAACTCAGGAAGAGGACCTTAGTGTTGAAGCAATGAACGACAATCTTATGAGCACCATTAAGGAGTGTGCAATAGAAGTCGGTGGTAACTCCGTTAGACAGGATACCAGTACGCTATCGCAGAAGACGAAAGATCTGATCAAAGAACGTCAATGTATGATAGCCTCGAACCCCACAGCTAGAATAGAACTAGCAGGACTTTCTAAGTTAATCAACAAGCGTAAGACAGCAGACATAAGGAAGGATAATATGTGTAGAATTTAACACGATCTCAGGAACGGAGGAAGCCTAAAAGCAGTCAAGAAGAAATTAGGAATAGGCAAGAATCAGATGTATGCGTTAAGAGAAAGCCGGCAATATTATTACTAATATGGATGAAATATTTCAAGTGGCTGAGGAGTTCTGTAGAGATTTATACGGTACCAGTGGCACACACAACGATAATGGAAGAGAGAATAGTCTAGAGGAATTTGAAATCCCACAAATAACGCCGGAAGAAGTAAAGAAAGCCTTGGGAGCTATGCAAAGGGGAAGGCAGCTGGGGAGGATTAGGTAACAGCAGATTTGCTGAAGGATGGTGGTCAGATTGTTATAGAGAAACTGGCCACCCTGTATACGCAATGCCTCATGATCTCGAGCGTACCGGAATCTTGGAAGAACGGTAACATAATCCTAATCCATAAGAAAGGGAACGCCAGAGACTTGAAAAATTATAGACCGATCAGCTTACTGTCCGTTGCCTACAAAGTATTTACGAAGGTAATCGCAATTAGAATCAGGGACACCTTAGACTTCTGTCAACCAAAGGACCAGCAGGATGCCGTAAAGGCTGCTCAACAATTGACCATATTCACACTATCAATCAGGTGATAGTGAAATGTGCGGTATATGACCAACCCTTATATATAGCTTTAATTGATTACTAGAAAGCGTTTGATTCAGTCGAAACCTCAGCAGTCATGGTGGCATTACGGAATCAGGGTGTAGACGAGCCGTATGTAAATATACTGAAAGACATCTAGAGCGGCTCCACAGCCACCGTAGTGGTCCATAAAGAAAGCAACAAAATCCCAATAAAGAAAGGAGTCAGGCAGGGAGATGTGATCTCTCCAATGCTATTCACAGCGTGTTTACAGGAGGTATTCAGAGACTTGGATTGGGAAGAATTGGGGATAAAAGGTAATAGAGAATACCTTAGTAACTTGCGATTCACGTATGGTATTGCCTTGCTTAGTAACTCAGGGGACCAATTGCAATGCATGCGCACTGACCTGGAGAGGCAAAGCAGAAGGGTTGGTCTAAAAATTAATCTGCAGAAAACTAAAGTAATATTTAACAGTCTCGGAAGAAAAGAGTTTACGATAGGTAGCGAGGCACTGGAAGTGGTAAGAGAATACATCTACTTAGGGCAGGTAGTGACCGCGGATCCGGATCATGATATTGAAATAATCAGAACAATATGAATGGTCTGGGGTGCGTTTGGCAGGCATTTCCAGATTATGAACAGTAGGTTGCCATTATCCCTCAAAAGAAAAGTTTATAACAACTGTGTCTTACCAGTACTCACTTACGGGGCAGAAACCTGAAGGCTTACGAAAAAAGTTCTACCTAAATTGAGGACGACGCAACGAGCTATGAAAAGAAGAATGATGGATGTAACGTTAAGGAATAAGAAAAGAGCTGATTGGGTGAGGGAACAAACGCGAATTGATGACATCTTAGTTGAAATCAAGAAAAAGAAATGGACATGGGTAGGAAATGTAATGAGGAGACAAGATAACCGATGGTCATTAAGGGTTGCGGACTGGATTCCAAGGGAAGGGAAGGGTAGCAGGGGGCGGCAGAAAGTTAGGTGGGCGGGTGAGATTAAGAAGTTTGCAAGGACAACATGGCTACAATTAGTACATGACCGGCGTAGTTGGAGAAGTACGGGAAGGCCTTTGCCCTACAGTGGGCGTAACCAGGCTGCTGGTGCTGCTGCTGCTGCTGCTGCTGATCATGATGATGACACTTTATGCTGCCGCTTCTTTGTGGGATACTCACCTTGTGAATACGAACTCAATGCAACGCGAAAATACAAAAGTTGCCACTTCCCGCAGTAGTAGTTCAAAAGAAATTAAGATAAATATCTAGAATGAAAGAAAGGCTAGCAGCGAGCAGGAAACTGCTTCCAAGGAGGCAATAAGCATACATGAGATGAGGAAGGGCAAATGAATAAAATAACGAAAACATTGTACGTCGACCTACTACGGTGTACCCAGCAAAGAAATATGGGTGGTGTTCCATTGGTATAGCTTGCCAGTGAAATGTTACAAGCGATGACGGGGACTCCCACATAATGCATGTGTTGTTGGACCGTTCGCTACATGAAGCTTACGCGACATATAGAGCGCATTGAAAAAGGAAGTGTGCTCCTAAACTAAACTGAAAGTAGGGTGTCTATTGCCGTGTAAAGCTTTTGAATTAGCTCGGATTTGTCCTTAATGCATGCTGATGTGCTAAATGCTGCAGATGCGCTTAGATGTTTTTGCAAAGGTCTAGAATGCATTCCGACTTACGATTTATTTCTGTGTGAATTTGTTGTTAAGGGAGCACATCTTTTCCATGCCATTTCTTTTTTGCGTTAATACAGAGTCGCCCCTGAATACTCCCCAACAGGTACGTATTCAAGAAGCTAACCTTTCTATGCAAATGACGGGCGGGTACGTTTACTAGTACAAATGTGTATAATGCCCACCGTTCATTATACAGATGCGTAAACCCGCAAAAGTAAAATGATATCGGGTCTATCTCACAGGTACGCCGGTGAGGAACACGTCTTCTTCACTTGACAAACGAGTAACCACATGAAATGACTCGCCCAGGAAAGAAGCGCAGCAAGAACCTTGCCAAGAACAAGTAAACAAGCGAAAGTGTAAAGCAAAGATTTCTAATAGCGTTTTTGAAATAGCTCTGGAAAAATTATAGAGAAATATATATTTGCGAAACAAACACAGTTCGCTTTGATCCCTGGTTTATGCTTTACTAAGTTAAGTGCCGAAACCGACTCGTATTGTTATTTGGGGAGTTGCGTAACGGTGAGTGGCCGCCTGTCCCGCACAACCACGTAGAGCGCAAGACGGTGCTATTCTAGACGTAGTGCGCCCACCGCGGAAGGTTGGAAAAACACCCATATAAGCACAACGAAGAAGTGGCTATGTCAGGCGGCTCAACTGATAACTGTAGGAGCGCCATTCGAAACACACGGAATCATTCTCCACTTCCGGCGGCGTTTCCTCTACTTCCTATTTAAATAAAAAGATGTTGATCCATAAATATTTTCACAAACAACGGTTAAATGTGTTACTTTTCATTTTTCGTTCCTGCTTGGCTGTTTCTCCGACTCTCTCTCCCTTAGAAGATGACTTCATTTCTCAATTCCTTGCTACCCTTGTTTTCTGTTGCCAATTTTGCAAGAAAAGTGCTGTACATTTATGGAAATGTCAGACGAGGCACCGGGTGACATTCATACTGCCTAGGAGTTTAACGGCTATGGCAGGGGTTGACGATGGATGCTATTCCACATGATTTTACTTTTCACCTTGTCTAACCCATATCGCGGGTGTATGGTTCCGAGGATCTGCCAGAGTCGCGGTGAGTCGTCACTCGAGGAAATAGTGAAGCAAAAGGAAAAATTAAACGCAATTGGCGTTTTCTCTAGCCGCATACAGACTAGCTCAGTACGAACTGAATATTTTTCCTTGTCCCTGGTTCAGTCTAATCAAAAAAGGCTGAACTAACGAAGCAACAGCGATGCGCGTGACCGTTGTAATAGGCTTTCACAATTGGGCGCATCTCGAGTTAATCGCGCGGGCACGGAATCGATGCGAAAACTGGCCTTCACCCCTGAAGATAGCGATAACTACCATCATCCAAAAAGAGTTAAAAAGGCAACAAAACGTTAACCGCCGAATAGCTGCCAAAACTCAATATTGATCTTGCGGCGCATTAGGCATGTGTGTGACGAGTGGTGGCATGTGTGAGGGGGGAAGTATGCCGCTTAATTTTGGGTGGGGGGGGGGAGTGGAAAGGGGGTCCCGGCCACCCCGTCCCCCCCTGGGTACGTGCCTGCCCCCCCCAAAAATGTCTCCTCTGTCCCACATAAGGCTATGTGTAATATGAGGCTTCGCCTTCAACACATAAATAGTACACTGGTATAAGGACGCCAGACAAACTTTGTGTAAACAAACTTTTAGTGATCCTATATCTAATTTCTTCTGCTACTCGCCTTCTCATGCGTAGCCTAGCTTTCTCGGGAAGGTCGTTGAACCAACTTTGCTTATATGCATCAATCACTCGCTATCAAAAAACTTTAGCGAAGTTGGCTTCCTAAAAGCTCGTGCGCTGTGACATGGCTTTGTTATTGAAAACAATTTCTGGCACAATAACTGGCCACAAGGCGGTTGGAACGGGCACGTGCACGCGAGCGCAACTTCGGAGGTGAGCAAAATACAGTGTGCTCCTCTTTGCTGAAAATTCCGCTAAGATGCGGAGGAAGCGTTCTTTGTGTTGCTTTTTTTTAAAATATTGTGCTACACAAAACGTGTTTTTCGCGTCGAAAGCCAAAATACCTGAACTTATCTATAAACTACACGATTCCCGTGAACGACAGGAGAAAATGCTGGTGAGGTATCTGAATAATAATATTAAAAAAGCATCATATCCCCTTTTGACAGAAGTTGATGAAACACGAAACTGGTAAATTTTAACAATTGCAACATGAGTGCAGGCTGTAAGTAAAGCACCGTGTTTTGTAGCCCCAGATTCCGGCTTACTGGAAGGCCGTGTTTTGTAGCTGGTTCAACGATGTCAACCCCCGAGTTATTGATAACAAATCTGAAGCTTTTCATGCGCGAGGGTATCATCATTTAAGCCGTAACCCTTGACCCAAACACGAAAAAAAAATCAAGAAAGATATCAGGCGGATAGTTATGCGCTTGTGAAAGTTGGTGCATTCTTATTACTGAGTTCTCAAATTGTATTTGTAAATGACAACTCTCTTATTATGCTGCTTCCGTGTTCCTGTGCGCAAGACATTGCTAGGGCATGTTAAAACATTCTTGGAACAACTTTTTTCTTTCCAGTCATGTCAACGTCATAAAAACAATACTAAATGAGTAAGAAAAAAACTCGTCAGACGTGGAACGGCCCTTCATCCGTTAGACAATGGCAGCGGCCCTCTTGGCGGGAAGACTTTCATCACGTGACAGGCTGTCAGGCTTTTTATCCAGCTAAACACATCGTTATTGGTAACCATACGGTGATCTTGTTGACTGGAAAGATCAATTACATTGCAAATTTAAAAACTGCCCTTTAATTTAATTTAAACCGATATCTTTTACGCACCATCTTGCGTACTGCTGCGTATGGTGCGTCGCCTATACTGACAACGCGACTGGCGAAATAGGACTCGCGTATACGTAAGTCGCATCCGATTCAAATTCATGGAAATGATTAGTAACATTTCACGAAATGGGCTCATTGCCGTGGAAGCAGTTGCTATACATCTCACACAACTGGATATCGTGGTCAACCGACGACCGCGGGAAACGGAGCCATATTGAACAGTTCGGCGGTTAATTCCTGTCCGATGCAATGTGTGATTCTTGCCCAAGAATATTGCCAATTTTCCAGTGCTAGTACGTGATTGGTGCCTAGTGACCACAATGTAGCTTTTTTTGCGCTATGAAGTTGAAGTTGAAGTTTATTTATATGCAAAACATAGGTACATAAATGTAATATACAGATGAGTATCCCAAAGTAATGATACTCGGTTAGTAACTACAACAGAATTGTAAAATTGTTGGCAGCATAAGAGTGGATAGCGTAATAATATATTAGTTGCAAGAAAAGCAAATGATAACGAAAGAAAAAAAAACACAACAAACTATGCGATGTAGTGTAACAGAAATAACAACGGAAGTGACAAAAATTATAGAATTGTTAGACAAAAAGGAAAAAAAAGAACGAACAAAGAGAAAAGAAATGTGGCGCAATGTGAACACTGCAAAAAAATATTTATTATTAAATAAATAATAAATATTTATTAGGAAAAATTATCAGAGGTTAGCAGAAAATCTTTTAGCTAAGCCTTGAAACGCTGAAATGTAGGTAGTATTTTAAGCGAAGCAGGAAAACGATTCCAAAGTATAATGGTAGCGAATGTAGATGTTCTTTGTTATGGTTAGTGCGAACTGGTGGTAACAAAAATTAGAATGAGAAGCGAACCTTGTAGTGTTTGTATTTCTGAGAGAGCTGGTCTGAATATATTGAAAGGTCAGCTGGGAATCAAGCAATTTATAAAATATTATTGCTAAATTGTAGTTGAATAATCTTTTTATACATAATATTTCGTACTGTTCAAGCAGGCCGATAGCGTTAGAGCGCAGTGAACTGTGGGTGATGATACTGATTTCTCGATTTTGTATATGCTGGACTGAAGACAAATAACATAGATATGTATTACCTCAAACAATTAATCCGTAGTGAATGTGTGAATGAATTAACGAAAAGTAGAGTGAAAGAAAAGCAGAAGGATAAAAAGTCGTGCCTTGTAAGCGCACGGATACCAAAAGCGCACTTCAGCTTGACATGATTGAAGTACAGGTGAAACTTCAGATGGCTGTCTAGGATAACCCCTAGAAATGAAACGGAGTCGCTAATGGGGAATAGAATGATTGCCTAAGGTTAACGAAGGTGGAATAATTAGTGAGTTTTGGTGCATATGGAATACTAAAAATTTCGTTTTAGATGGAGTAATGACTAGATCGTTGTCATTTCACCAACTCATTAGGTGGTCAAGAGTCTTATTTAGTTAGATTACTAGAGAATAGATACACTTATCAGCTATAGATATAGTCATATCGTCAGCATATAGAACGTAATGACTTAAGTCAGTGACGTCTGGCATATCATTAATGTAAACAGAAAAAAAGCAAAGGCAAGTTCCGTATTGAGCCTTGTGGTACCTTGGTTAAGTTTTTTAGAACTGAAAAAAGTTTCACACGCATAAGCAATAAATTCCCTATCAGACAAATAACATTTTAAGACGGCTAGGGCAGGGCCAGTTATTCTATATGCTTCAAGTGTACGAAATAAAATTGTGATTAATAGTATCAAATGCCTTACTAAGGTCTAAGAAAACTGAACCAACGAATTCATTATTGTCAAGACTATTCTTAATAAAATCAGTTAAGCAAAGTAGAGCTAAGTTGGTGGAGTTTCCTGACCGAAAACCAAACTGGCGGGATTTTTTTATATGGAATTTTTCCAAATACTTGTTTAATCTGATCAAAAATAAATTTTCAGTTATTTTATTCAGGGAAGAAAGAATCGAAATTGGACGGTAATTTAAAATTAATTGTTTATTACCTTTTTTTAAAAAAATTTCGATAACCTTTGCACGCTTTATCAATGGCAGAAATTCACCAGACTTAAAGATCACGTTAATTACTACGCTCAGAGGTTCGCATATGGCATCAGCGACTAGCTATAGGTGGGCCACTGCAATACCATCTAATCCTGGACTTGCGTTACGAAGATTACGCGTAATAGAAAGCACTTCATGCGGCGTGACAGGATGAAGGAAAAATGAATGGCTCAGGCATTCTATTTTAGGCTGAAAAATTGTTTGTTTGTTTCTCTCAGGTAATGCGAAATGATCAGAAAAAGTGTTTGCTATCTGAGCAGGCTGACAAAAAGTAAGATTGTCGCGTACAATTTTAGAGACAAACTCTGGCGGCTCATTGTTGAAAAAGTCATTCAGCAACTGCCATTGCTTTTTAGGGTTGTTTTTATTCTGCAAGGACGCTGTTTCATAGTAAAGCCTTTTGGCTTCTCTGAGAGTCCTGTGAAGAACGTTGCAGTATGTTTTGTACCGATTTCTCAGAGAGCAGTTAAATGGTTGTCTTTTAGTCTTCTTATGCAAATTATCTTTTTTGCGCAAATTCTTCAGCAGACCATCTGACCTCCAAGGATTATTGGGGTGTTTAAATCGATTTTTACATCGATTTACATCGGCAGAAGAAATTAAGAGCTTCTATAGGGTCTTCAATAAAATTCAGATCTGACCAGTCAGTGGAGCTAATGGTAGAAGTTAATTTATCTTTGTCGAGCACTGTAGTGAGGTAATAGGTGGCAATGTTGGCCAAACGTGTTTCGAAGATTGCAAAAATCGGAAGTTCAATGTGAACAACGCCCGCCGAAATGGGTACGTCTAGGCTTGTTAAAACATGATCACTTAGTGAACGAGAACCCTCACCAACGCATTTTGTAGACGATGTAATGAGAGATTCAAAGCCGTAGCCACTGAAAGAGTCAGTGTAGGCTGTATACAAGCTAGAATTAACATCCAGCAAGTTGATGTTTACATCTCCCACAATCATTACCATTTTATTTTTCGGGAGCAGTTTGTTAAGTATGTTATCAAGAGCATAGATGAAATCCGAAATGTTAGAGCGTGGTGACCTACAAACACAACCGAGAACAAACGTTTTAGTGCTGCATGCCTCGATGGGCTCGTTAGTTTCCACCCATACCGTTCCGCAGCAATCGACGTGAAAGTTTAAATCGTTTCGGCGAGTGTCACTGACGTGCGGAGAAACAAAGATGGCAGCCCCACCATGCCTACTGTTTAAGCGGTGACAGTATTCAGGACTGTAAGAATGAAACCCATACATGTTACTATAATCGCTAGAAAGCCACGTTTCGGAAACACAAATAAAAGAGAAATCATGATCAAGCGAAGATAGAAAATTATGTATCCCCTCGTGATTCTTTCGTAGACTGCGTGCGTTAAAATGAATCAGCGAAGGATTAGTGTGACAAAGTAAAGAACGAAGTTCACGAGAATACGTAAGGGACGTAGCGAAGAAAAAGTGACCAGGCACGTGTAATCAGCAAAATAGCCACTGTTACGTGAATATGCGCCATGGTACTGTCAGCAGCGACAGTTTGCTCGCCACAGCTGTAGCCGCTCAGGGGACATAGTATATCCACGGTCTGTATACGTGCTGTGAAACCAGTCACATTGCACTCGCCATGGCTGTGGCATTTTGCTGTTAAACGCGAGTTTGTGGGTTCAATTCCAGGCCATGGCGACCACAATTAGATGGGGACGAGATGCAAGAAGAAAAGTGTGCACTTAGATTCAGGGGGACGTCACAGAACCATAGGCGGCCTAAAATAATCCGGATCTCTCTGCTACGGCGTCTCTCAAAGCGCAGTGTTGCTTTGATACGTTATACCCTGTCTATCAGTTCGCATTTAAATTGCAGGAGCTGCACACAAATTCGCACGGCCATTACACGTTGGAGCGGCCCGATTCGTGATGACTCATGATCTGCAAGACCTCAATAAAAGTTCTACCATGCCATACAATTCAATTTGACAATCGTATGTAAAGGACTGCAAAATTATTATTTTTTTTCGGAGTGCAAATAGTATATATAGTTATTTGCAATGACAGTGAACATTATAACTATCTACACGTCGTGTTTCACGTAACTTCGAGATAATTTTTCTTGAAGAAGTGACACTTTGACGAATGACACCAACGGCATATTGGCCGTTTTCTTCAGGAGCTAAGCATATCTTCCATACAGCTGTTACTAAACCGTTTGGCTACAAACATTTATGCGTCGTTTAAAGTTTCATCGAAAAGCATAAGATTACTTTTTTCAGAATAGCTATCAGCGCATACAGGAACACTTGACAGTTGTTGCGACAAAAGTAATGTTCGTGTGGTCTTTTTTTTAAGTTTCCGATGAGTTGGTTTTGAGCCCGCGAAATATAGAATTACGGACGAGAACGCACCGCCGCGCTAAACGGGAAAGTAGGAAAAACTACATAAGCAACAGCAATTCATATACAGACGAACGAAAAGCCTGGAACAGGGTTAACAAAATAAAAGGCCGCGAAACTCATCCCTTACCTTTATTAAATACACAAGGATACACCCTGGAGGATCAGGCAGATTGTCTAGGAGCACATTTAGAGCACATTTCCAGTACATCTCATTACACAGATATATTCCTAAAATACCAGCGACTAGCAGAACAGACGAATTTGGGTCGGAAAAGCACATCCAACGAAGTATACAATCGCCCATTTGCAATGGCTGAGTTCCAGGCCTCACTGAACTGTTGCAACAAGTCCGCACCAGGAAGTGACAGGATAATGTGTGAGATGGTCAGACACTTACACCCCGAAACCCCAAAAACATTACTGTTACTCTTTAATTCCAAGTTCTCTGCAGGCTACATTCCTTCTGTTTGGAAAGAAGCAATCGTAATCCCTATTCTCAAAGAGGGCAAGGACCCTTCCTCACCTAACAGTTATAGGCCTATAGCTCTGACAAGTTGTATATGCAAATTATTTGAGAAAATGATTAACGGTCGCCTCATCTATTTTCTTGAAAGCAACAAGATACTCGATCCCTTACAGTGCGGTTTTAGAGAGGGTAGATCCACAACAGATCACCTTGTCCGCATCGAGACAAATATCCGTGATGCCTTTGTCCACAAACAGTTTTTCCTGTCCGTATTTTTAGATATGGAGAAGGCATACGACACAACCTGGCGCTTTGGAATGCTCCGTGATCTGTCTGAAATGGGAGTTCGAGGCAACTTGCTATTCATCATTCAGAGTTACCTCTCCAATCGCACGTTCCGTGTTAGAGTTGGTAACGTTCTGTCTCGTCCATTTACGCAAGAGGCTGGTGTTCCACAAGGAGGTGCGCTCAGCTGCACTCTTTTTATTGTCAAAATGAACTCGATCCAGACTGCCATACCACGTAGTATGCTTTATTCTGTATATGTAGATGACATCCAGATAGGTTTTAAATCATGTAATCTAAGTATCTGTGAGTGACATGTAGAGCTTTGCATAAATAAATTGTCTAAGAGGGCGGACGAAAATGGTTTTAGGCTAATTAAATCCGAAAAAAGTACCTGCGTCCTGTTCTCTAATAAAAGAGGGATACTGGCGGACCCCGTAATCAATCTCAATGGACAACGGTTATCTGTGAGCTGTGAACACAAATTCTTAGGGATCCTTCTAGACAGTAAGCTAACTTTTGTGCCACACCTGAAGTATGTTAAGGCAAAGTGCCTCAAGACTATGAATCTGCTGAAGCTGTTGTCACGCACAACTTGGGGAAGCGACAGGAGATGCCTAATAAAGTTGTACAAAAGTCTAATATTAACACGCCTTGACTATGGCGCCATGGTCTATAATTCTGCTGGACCTAGTACTCTAAAAATTGTAGATCCTGTCCACCACTTAGGCATCCACCTTGCAACAGGTGCCTTTAGAACTAGTCCTGTGCAAAACCTTTACGCCGAATCTAATGAATGGTCCCTATACTACCAAAGGACATATTTAAGTCTTTCGTATGCCTTGAAGGTAAAATCAGCTGTGGATCATCCATGTCATTCAATTATTCACGACTCCTCCACGGCCAGGCTATTCCGTAACCGCCCAGGTGTCCGGCCTCCTCTGTTCCTCCGGTTGGAAGCACACTCAGAAAAAACAGGGGTCTCTCTTTTAGAGAATGTCTTAATGGCCACCTCTCGGCTTCCACCGCCTTGGGAGTGGCAAAATATCAAATGTGACATCTCTTTCTTATAATTATCGAAACAAGCACCTGAGGCTCACATACAGTCCCATTTTGTTGAACTTAAAGAGAAGTATTGCTGTGACGAATATTACACAGATGCTTCGAAGTCTCCTGCTGGTGTTGCTTACGCAGCTCTCGGACCCTCATTTTCAACATCAGGGCCACTAAACCCACACACCAGTATCTTTACGGCAGAACCATACGGTATACTTTCGGCTATTAAACACATAAGGCGCAGAAATGTCGCTAAAGCTGTTGTCTTTACAGACCTATTAAGTGTCGTGAGAGCCTTGGTTAGCTTACGAAAGCATAAGAATCCCGTTTTGAATGAGCTGTATAGTTTGTTGTGCTCCGCGTGTATCTGCAACCAAGCGATTATCCTGTGCTGGATACCTGGCCATAAAGGTATAAAAGGCAACGTAGGTGCTGACGAAAACGCTACGTCAGTGAGTTTTAGCGACACAGATGGAAATATTCCCATTCCTGCCACAGACCTAAAGCCCTTTCTGCGCCGTAAATTGAGGAAACATTGGCAAGCAGAGTGGGATACACAAACATTGAATAAGTTACATATTATAAAACCAATATTGCAGAACTGGGTAAGTGACAAAACAGCACAGTACAAGGAAGTACTTCTTGCCGATTAAGAAAAGGACACACTTACAGTACTCACTCCTACCTCTTGACTGGCGGGGATCCTCCTACTTGTAGTAGGTGCGGCGATAGCCTGACAGTCCTCCATGTTCTTATCCAGTGCCCTCCAATAGAAACGGAGAGGAAAAAGTATTTCCCTTCTGCATACCGGGAAAATATACCTCTCCATCCTGCATTTTTTCTTAGTGACAAACCGCTTTTTAAACTGCAAGTAGTCTTGGAGTTTTTAGCCGAAACCGACACTCTGAAAATCATTTGGCCAGTCAATTTTTAGCACGTGACTAACAGCCCTGCATTCAAGGGCTCTCTTGAAACTCTGCTGTCAGTGTTGTTTTATTGCATAATGTTTTAACGACAGCCCATTGCCATAGCCCACATCACTGCCTAGTCACCGTTATTATTTTAGCAACTATATATTCTACGCCACTTACAGCTACAGATTTTAGGCCCTTTTACAGCCATGTGACATCTACCATAAGGAATTTATTGTGCACGCCATCCATAATACATCGTCAACATTACCACTTGTCATGGCGCTCTTTGGCCAAACCTGGCCCTTGCGCCATAAAACACCACACATCATCATAGAATTACGGATGGCGTAACGTGGCTGGCACTATCAGTTGTGTCAGCAGGCAACGAACCTCCAATTCTTTCTGTCGAGGGGCGAACTACCCTAGTATCCAGCGCAAGCGAGGTGCCGGCAAGTTCTTCATGCAGGTAGATATCGTTTACGTCTTCGTCTAATATGTGTTAGGCTGGCCAGGAAAGCCAACTGAAGCTTTCTTGTCAACTTCCTCTGCGCCTGACATGCGAACACTAGTTGTAAATTCAGTCACCATCATACATAACCCCAACGCGCCTTTAGCGCCTTTTTGCTTCTCCTGTTTTGGGTGCCGGATATTTCCGCTTGGTGCGACTTTAATGGTGCTTGCATGGTACTAGTCATTCAAAAAGTAATACATAAACGAATAATTTCATTCTTAACCGAGCACCACATTATGCCACCCTTTCCGTTTGGTTTCGCAAAGCAGCGCTCAAACGAAACCTTGCTACTAAGGCAAAAAGAAATTATACTAGATGCATTCGAACAGGAAACATATACACTTGGAATTTTCGTTGGCTTCTGAAAAGCTTCGATAGAATTAACCACTTTACACTAATTAAAAAGCTAGACCACTATTGTTTCCGGTGTAACTTTCTAAATGTCATAAAATCATATACGGAATACCGACAGCAAAAAATTGAAATTAATTGCTATGCGTTTAGTTTAAAAAAATTATCAAATCGCGTGCCCGAAGGTAGTATCCCGGGTCTTCTACTTTTCAATATTCATGTGAATTACCTAGGGAACATCGATAATAGCACAACTTTCATTATTTATGCAGATCATACAAGTTCAATATTTCAGGAGTGTGATTTCCATAAGCTTGTGGATAAAGCAAACGGTGTCTTGGAATTACTGTACACGTGGAGCAAAAACAATTCGTTAACTATAAACAACTCTAAAACAAAATCAGTACTCTTTCATCCCAAAAATATGCCCGTAAACTGAAATTTGACCCTAACGATTGGTTCGGAAACAATTACAATTGAACCTGTAGTGAAAACCGCGGGAGTGATTTTTCACAAAAATATACTATGGAACAATCAGGCTGACCTTGTTCACCCTAAACTTTCTCATATTGTACGTGTCCTAACGCGTCTGCCTTTTCTTTTTGCCGCAGAGAGTTAAGCTCGTACAATATAACGCTCTATTTTTGTCTACACTAAGTTATTGCTATCTTACATGGGGCACTAAATGGAAGAGAACTTAGGCAGAATATATCGGCTGCAGAAAGAAAGCCGTGCGTGTAATTACAGGTGCTCCACACGATGCACACTCTAAACCCATCTTCGAAGCCCTAAATTTACAAACAATGAATGAAATTTACAATTCGATTTTACTTACGCAATATCGTACTTGCCGAAAAATCATGATTCTTTTCTTACAGACTTAGCGCATTTAAGCCCACGCACCTGCCCGTATAGCACACGAGCCACTGATGATTGGAGAATCCCTTACACATGTACCAACTATGGTTGCCAAATGGTCATATTTACTCCCCCTAAGACTAAGTAGGTTTTACATAATGAATGAATGATAACGTTTTTTCTCTCCAAACATCTTTCTTTATGTGCGTTAAAACACAATCAATGCAATACTCAAGGACATCTTTTGCCATTGTATTGATACTCATGATTTCATGTTGCTGTTTGCTATGTGTTAAATTGTGTGAAAGCCTTCGTCAAGCCTTGATGGCTTTTTGCTTTCATCCCACAGCATCACTGTTGTGACTGTTGTACTGTCTCCTCTGGTGCTGAAATAAACTGATTTAATTTAATAATACGCTTTCATTTAAAAGCGTTACGTTTGTTTCTTATAGCTTAATTGTATTTCTTAAGCCACTGTATAGATGTGTCTTCAAAGTTCGGTTGAGTGTGATGGCCGGAGCACATGTCCCGTTCATCGATCTTCGCGGTACTCAAATATACATAACCAACTGGACCAAAATTCTACTCTTCTGAAGTTCTAGAAAGCACTGTTATTTGAACGCACCATTGCGTATTGCGTGAAAGAAAGCAGCAAGTTGTAACATTGTGGAAGTAGCTGCATTCATCAAATGTTTTCGCTAGGTTCTAAATGTCCGACGTCAAGTTATACGCATTTTACAACACCATGAGCGGCTGCTGCGAGCACATTATAAACTGGTAGACAAAAGGAAAAAAATAAAGACGAGAAGGTCCGGCGCGGAGCAAAATCAATAAAATTAAAGTTTGTTTACATATGTAATGACTATAGCAACCGCAATGTACACAATGCGGGCAAATGTCCGATGATACAGACTCACTTAAAGCAGAAACCAGAAAAGGGAACTCAAGACCATAGAGAGTAAGCATAACTAGCACATATAACTGGTTCTAAGAAATTCGTCGCTGCTTTAGGCACCAGGCACTGGTGCCTTCTTACACAACAAAAAAGAGCGGCAGAAGGCATTACATCTCATATAGCGAAAGCTCTGAGATGAGGCGCGTATATCGCGAATACTTGACAGATGCATTCACCCTGCGCGCTGAGCGCACATCCTGAAATCGATTTGAATGGGACGCTCTGAAACTAATAAAAGAAGAAAAAGAAACATGTCGCGTTTCTGAAAGAAGACAAGCACAAATATAATAACGTACGTGGACAGGGAAAGCTCAAGCGAAGTAAGTCGAACTGAGGACAAATCGCAATTGAGCGATACTATAGAGGGGAAGTGGAGAAGGCGTTTTCAATTCGAAGAAAACGAAAACAAGAACGAGAAGCATGGTCACGATAAAACCGAATACCACTGCTTTTTTCCTTCTAAGACGGAAAACAGATTGCGTTCTGCACCGGTCACCGACGGTGAACACGAAAAAGGAAGGTGGTGCGAAGCCCAGAACTGCCGCCATTTGAAAAGGGCTCGAGCGCAAGAGACGGGCCCCATAATCGGATATCTGGACGACGCATAGAGTGTGCCGGTGGGATACGCCATGCGCGAAAAACTCAATTGATTTCACAACGCGCTGAAAGAAGTATTGGGCGATGGTGCACATCTTGATGAAGGGCGGAAGAGATTCGATACATGTTGCCTATCACAATTGTAGAAAGACATTTTTTTGGAGGAAGGACAAAAAGAGTCAAACAACACAAAGGGCAACAGGAGAGGTTCACACCACAACGACCTTTTTGGAGCCGCTTTTCACGGTTTATAATGTTGTTCGCTTCCTCTTGAACTGGAATATTTTTTTTAATTTGTTGATGTAGGTCTGAATGGGGAACACGGTAACCAATGCGCACACCAGCGTAAGTCGAAATCAATCAATCAATCAATCAATCAATCAATCAATCAATCAATCAATCAATCAATCAATCAATCAATCAATCAATCAATCAATCAATCAATCAATCAATCGCACTCAAATATTTGCCAGCGGCGTATATAGTTATCGATGACAGCGCAGAGAATTAGCGAGTCAGCGCGGACGAATTATAACCCCAAATCAAGGCATAGAAGAACCAACTTTTGCTTTAGTGTAGCATACATTGGTATAGTATAGAATATATAGTGCATTAGATAGTACAGGCGTACAGTACAGTATACACAGTGCCAGACAAAGACACGCGGGAAGGTAAAAAAAAAGAGACAAAACTATACCATGGGGGCACCCCATCAATTATCATGATGTGCGAGAGCATTACCTGTCGCCGAGTTGTGTCGCTGAGGTTAGCGTAGCGGCGAAATGTTGCTTCGTTTAGCGCTGCTGCGTTATGTTTCCCAGCGTAATGCTGCTGCTTATAAGGTCGCAGCAACGCAAGACGACAAACCAGGCATATTGCGATCTCTCAGCTGAGCTTTATTTGCGGAGTCCTCATTTAAGCACATCGGTTGAGTGTTCAATCTCGCTGACAGCGCTTTTCAGCACAATGACACCGCTTTGGCGGGAGATGAGAGGGCTTTCCCGAGCGGCACCATGATGGTGACACCACGTTTCTTCATCGGGTTCGTAGGCGAACTCCGCCTCTTATACTCACGGGGGGAAGTCGTGTCGTAGTCGTCCTCCGACGGGTATCTGAAGCGCGTCGCATTGTTTATGGTCGCCGGCCATGGGCTCCGGCGTCGGCGAGTCCAACTTGATTAAAAGTAGCATGGATGCACGTTGCCTCGCTGCGGCCGCTGCAGCTCGCCGTGCTCTCTGCGCATCCGCTCGCTCCCCCTTTCGTGTTGTCGGGGACTTTGGTGGTGAACGTTGTTTCGCTGCAGCAGCTCACTTCGCACGTTTCGCTGCGTCGCAATGGTGTCGTACTTTGTCGGTTGTGAACTGGCACCTCCGGCCACGCTTTGCTTTCTCGCCAGATGACGCAGACGCGAGCGACTCAACGTCGGACGATGAAGACTCCATAGAGCCGACATTTGCGCCACTCCGATCATGCTTCAGCTAGTGAATGGCCTGCCAGGCTGAGCCCAAGCATGCGCACAGCCTCGAAGATATTCATCACTGTTACCTGTTGCAATGGCGGCGTAATGCAACGGCTGCGCAACGATTAGCGCATTAGGCTACGGAGCGGTAGTAGTGGTGGTGGGGCAGAGGATCGAATCTTCACCGTGGCCACTTTTGTTTTAGTTGACGATTGAAGTAATTTGCCTGCTGTTTTTTCTGCCATGGCTTTTTGATGGCGGGGTCGCGCAATTAGCCTAGTAATGCTCTCGCTATAAAAAGAATAACATCCAACTTTAGTAAGTCCGCCGGCTCCTTAAGTACTGCGACAACTCCCCTCCAAATGGAACCGGGTTCCTCGTCTGGTTTCTGGCCTTTAACACTTATAGCGTCACAAAAGTCATGTTAACGACGAAGTGACACAGGTAAGTGATACGGGTTAGAGGAAAGGGCTTGTATACAGAGATTGAAAGAAAGAAAAGTAATAGGGAAACAAAACCTGACAAAAAAATTATCCTGAGTAGTATAGCACCAAACTTGAACAGCTCGCTTCCCTCGTCAACATGTGTGCTAAAGACGTACACGCATGCGTGCGTGTCTGTGTTTGTGTGTGTATGTTCTGATTATACGTTGCCGTGCGTTCGAAAATCCCCCCCCCCCCTTTTTTTTTCTTAGTAACAGCTGTGGATGGTCGGTTTACGCGTTTATCAGTGCTGTGCATTTTGAATGCCCCATTGGCCTGTTTCCATTTGGTCAGAAATGCACGTTTTAATTACAGTTCGCTAAAGTGTGGTCCACATGAGCATGCCGGCCGCACCATGCGCAGCTTGATTTACGGAATGTGCGGTCTGCTTGCTTCAGTAATTATGCCTCCACTGCGCCTCCCGTTAATATATATTCCCGTTGGGACACTGGTGCATCCTACTGGTTCCTACTGTGCGCCAACGCGATGGGCAGCGCTCTCAATATTGGAGCGAAAAATACTGCCCAGCCGAACGTTCAGCTGCTCCCAGAGTAACCGGAGTAGCTACGCGATCAAGATTCTGTCGGATATGGGTCGGGCTCCAAGCTGGAAATGAGGGCGCGAACCAGTGTTTGGAGCTGGAGCATGGCCTTCGGAACTGTATCAGCAGTTCTGAATGAATCTGGCGAATGTGTTGCGAGCACTCGGAACACTCCGGCCATATGGAAGCGGCTTTTGCCGCAGCAGTAATTGATACCGTTTTGCAAAGTGACATCGCGCAGACATGGTGTCTGGCAATTTCTGCACTGTACTGCGCACCACGTTGACTGTGAGAGCGGTAACGTCTGTGTATTTATTTCGGAGGCCACAACAGACAATAGTGCAGCGGATGAAGACGTCGCTTGCATCGCAAAGAGCAAGTATTTGTTGAGAAAATCATGATGTCACCTGTGAGAGCCTGCTAGAGAAGCGAATGCTCGAGAGGGAAAAAAAGAAAATTTTCATGTGGATGGCCAAAAACAACATCGTAGAATTTAAACAATTTCTTGTGCAGGAAGGGAACCAAAAGGTCACAACGAAACCGTGCCGTTGAACTAACCGTCGTTCCAACAAAGGAGACCCGGCGTTGCAATCATGTGACGTCGCAATAGGTTGTGCGTGCAAGCTTGGAGAATCGTGCTGCTTATGTATTGCATCATTTTTTCCGAGTTGGTCTGCTTAACCTTGTGCTTCTAGAAAGCAGTGTTACAAAGGGCGCTAAAAAGACACACGCAAGGAAGAAACACACAGGCGCTCTTTGTGTCTCCCTTGCCTGTGTCTCCTAGCACCCTAAAATCATGTTTTTTAAATCGCACCAACTTGCGCAAGATTCGTTAAGATACACTTTTGCTTCTAGTCAAAAGAATATAGTTTTTGATCGCCTGTTCGTATGTATTGCCTACGTAGCGTATAGGATCGCCCTGATGAAAATATTTGTAGCGCACACTATAAACCCTAGTTCATTTCCCTTCTTTTTTTCTTAAATAGAATAGAAAACGGTTTTAATATCAAGTCGTTAAAAATTTCGGGAAGTTGCGCATCGCTCGCGAAGCTGTCGAGAATTTTTTGTAGCACGCATTTGTGTCACTCTGCAACACAATGTTGGGTCGACTGAGGTC